>NC_056605.1:29315593-29393093 GCF_018340385.1 Cyprinus carpio | reverse complement strand
GGGTAAATTATAGAACACACTTTTGAATCTTTTTCAATATGCCATCCAGTTAATCTTGCTTGTATGCACTAATGACCTGGTTTAATTTGGTAGTCTTTGCCAAGTCAAGCATCGCTATTATTATTGTTCATGTTTACACTTGGTGGTTTGAACAAACCCCTAATGTTAAGTTTCCAATCTTTCACCGTTTGTACTACAGACGGAGAGAGGTGTGAAGTTACTTTTCTGTGGCAGGTTTTGACACTCTAGCAACCACCCAGAGCACCCTGTAAACCACCCAAAACACCCGAGCAACCAGTTAGCAACCATCCAGAAGACCCTAGCAATTCCTTAGCAAGCACTCAGAAGACTCTAGTAAAAACAGACAGGAGTCAGTAATTTATGGTAATGTTTTATTTGGATCATTTTTATGTATTTTTATTGATGCATTTCTAAAAATTGTTCTCAATACTGGTGTGGACAATATTATAGCTATTTTTATAGCTATCATTCTTGGTGTGAACGGCCTTAACTCTAGCAAACAAATACTCAACCTAGTAACCCCTTAGCGACCATTCAGACCACTTGGCAACCTCCCAGAAATCACAAGCAACCCCCTAGACTCCATCCAGAACACCCTAGTAACCATACAGAAGAACATAGAAACCACACAAAACACACCAGCAAAAAGTAACACCCTCGAGAGCATGACTTAGCAACCATCCAGAACTGTCTAGCAACTCCTTAGCAATCACCCAGAAGACTCTATAAACCACTAAAACAGCAACCACTCAAAACTGCTTAGCAACTCCTTAGTACCCACCTAACCACTTCTAAGACTATAAAAACCACCCAGGGTACCCTAGCCATCTAAAAACAAATTAACCAGGCATCCAAAGCAACCAGTTTACAATCATATAGAACACCCTAGCAACCCCTTAACAACCATCCAGGACATCCTAGCAATGTGGAGGTGTTTTTTAAATGCATGGGCAAGCACCACTCTTTTTTCTTCTGAAAATATACAAATCTAATTGTTTTGTTTTGTCTGTTGATTTCTTCCACCTGCAGGTAGCGTCACAGCATCCAGAACAGGCACGCTGGAGGAGAGCGCTCACTCCGAGCCTGTCCCGCTGAAAAACCGCATGGCTGTGTACCAGGCGGCGGTTTCCAAACAGGACAGAACAGGCTTCTCCAGTTCGGTAGGCTTTACACGCACACGGGTGAAAACTGATCCAATCATAGGAGACTCATTTGGGATGGAAATACAAGGTGTAAACAGCAATCTGACCACTTGTGAATGAATTGTACAAGAGGGATTTTAAAGGGATAGTTCACCCAAAATTGAAAATTTTCTGTTAATTTGCTCACCCTCAGGCCATCCAGGATGTAGGTTACTTTTTTTCTTGAATAGAACAGCAAAGAATATTTTAGATTAAACTGTGGTCTTTGGTGATTCTAAAAATGCAAGTCAAGGGCTACCAGTTTTTGAGAATAATAATAAAAATATAATACCCATAGCTCCTGATGATAGACTGAGGTCTTATGAAGTGAAATGATAGGTCTGTGCAAGAAGAACATTATTTACAACATTATTGCCTGTAATCCAGAGCTTCAGGTACGGGGCCCGGAGTGATGTCTTGTTCACGAACTAATAATTTTTTTGAACCGTTTTTTTTTTTTTTTTTTTTTTTTTTTTTATTAACCAAATGAATCAGTTCGACAAATCAGACTGAACCACCTGAAACAGTTTGTGGCTTGAGCCACACAGATCTACAAGTTACTCAATCAAAACTCACTTTGAAGACCGATGAGCCAGTGACATGCGCATGCCTGAACCAAGCACTTGAATGAAGGAATGAAATGAATGTTTTTATGGTTTCACATTATGTAAAAAGGTGAGCTGTTGAACACTAGTTTGTTTACTTTATATGCTGTAGACATGTAAAACATTTTTGGGTTCTTTAATAATTGCGTATTTGTTATGACACTGTGTGATTACCTAAACTTGTGACTCAGTTATTTGAATCAGAAACGAACTGTCCAAAAGAACCAGTTAGAGGAAACGAATCAGATTTCCCCATTGCCTGATGTTATGGATTAAAGGTAATAATGTTATAAATAACGTTCAGTTTCTTGCACAGACTGATTGTTTCGCTTCATAAGACCTCAATATATCAAGAGGCACAGGTATTTTATTTATTTATTTTTTCTCAAAAACTGGCAGCTGCTGACTTGCATTTTATGAATCACCAAGGACCACGTTTTAGCTTGAAATCTCCTCTACTGTTCTACTCTAGAAAAAAAGTCACCTACATCTTGGATGGCCTGAGGGAGAGTAAATTAACAGCAAATTTTCATTTTTGGGTGAACTATCCCTTTAATTTCAGGTGTAAACAGGGATTACGTGATCCTGCTTCATAACTGTCAGCCATCAGTCATATTTAGACAAGCTTTAAGATCTTCTCTTGATCAGACTAACACTATTTATTCAGCAGTTCCCATCCGGCTGTCTGAGTGCCATCAAATTGATCAGCCAATATAATTTCAATGAGGCAAATCTTGTGCGGCACGCAAACTTGTTATGTCAACGTCTCATTAGAGCAAACGATCAAGGCTGATAAATTCTGACTGTTCTGCGTTTAAACACTGCGTGTGTTTAAAGACTGCGCTTGTGTAAAGTTCGGTTATGTTTAATTAATGTTTAATTCCAAACTCATTGATTTATACAGTAATTGCTGCCTTGATACATCAAATCACAAAAGAAACCAGTGTGCGTTTGATTTGCGCCCCTCGTCGCGGTAATGGAGACAGAACGTTTGACAGACAAACGCAGTGATGAGGACAGAGAGGGAGACCAAATGAATTAGACAAGCAGTGGACTTCAGCAGGCAGTACATTATGCAGAAACCCCGGTCTCCAAGGATTTGGCAGTTCTGGAGAAATCTCCTAAAAAAGGTTTCTTAGAAACAGAATTTAGTGACATCAGTAGTGGTTTTGATTCTGGTGCATTAGCTGAGACATGAGCAGAACACAATCACCCATATTACACAGGAATAAAATCATTATCTTCAACAGTATTTGTTTTTGTTTTCCAGTAAAACATCTAAACATTGTTAAACATTTAAATAAGAAGCCAAATGAAGTAGCATAAGCCTTGTTAAGAATAAGAATATACATTACCGTTCTATAGTTTTTGTTTGAGAGAAAGAAATTAATACTTTTATTCAGCAATTAAATTGGTCAAATATGACACATTTATAATGTTACAAAAGATTTTTATTTGAAATAAATGCTGTTCCCTTCTATTCATTAAAGAATCCTAAAAAAACTGTATCACAGTTTCACAAAAATATTAAGAAGCATGACTGTTTTCAACACCTATAATAATAATAAGCGTTTCTTGAGCAGCAAAGCAGCATATTAGAATGATTTCTGTGAAGACTGGAGTAATGATGCTGAAAATTCAACTTTGTGTCACACAAATAAATTACATTTTAAAATGTATTAAAATAGAAAGCAGTTTTTTGAAATCGTAATAATATTTCACAAATGCTGTTTTTGACCAAATAAATGCATCCTTGGTGAGCATAAGAGACTTCTTTTAAAAACATTACAAAAACCTAACCATCCCAAACTTTTAAACAGTAGTGTATGTTTTATATTCTCTGAATTAGGGTTCTTAACATGTGTTAACTGTTTTTTAGTTATAGTTTATCTTTTGACAAAATGTCCTTCTAATTTAGTCACTGTTTGTCTTGTCATATTCTTTGGTTTTAGGCAAATTTGCTATGTCTTAAACACTTTAAAAATAGCATTAAGTTAATTTTTACTGAAATCAACATTAAACGGTCTTTGTAAAAACTTAGAGCTACTAAGCAACATATGAGTGTAGTATAGTATTAGCTAATATTTAGACGTTATTGTGAATTCTTCGTTTAGAAGGAATAATTTCCATATTTTAGACTGTTTAGGATATATTTTAGGATATGTTATGCTTAGTGCGTTTTCAAGGCAATAGTGCATTCACGATGAATCTTAATCTCATCTTTTTCATTAGCAAAATAAAAAGATTAACACTGAATGAGGTAAAATCTTGCAATGTTATCCAGTTTTTCTTCTCTTGGTGATGCAAAGCAGCTTCGTGTCCTTGACACTCCAAAGCCAGAGTGAGGTGAAGGGCCGAATGTCTCTTTGGAGCCCACAGTAGAGAGGTCATGTGCGTGTGTGGTGACTTCATTGTTTTCTATGGCTTTGTCACAGTGTGAGAGTGAAATGTGATGATGGCTGAGCAGTGGGAGTTCAGAACCTCTCCAGAAACCCAATTCCCTCTGTTTCGCTCTCTTTCTTTCTCTTTGACCGGCTGCTAAAAACAGCATTGCACGTCCGCTCTGCGCCAGTGGAGGTCAGATCCCTACAGGAGGGGGAAAAGTACAGAGAAGTTACTGTTTCTGCTTCAGTACCAGTTAGAATCTACCGGTAGTATTAGTGGCATAATGTCGGCTCATCCCTCAGTGTTTTAAGTTTTAATGTTGCCGATAGAGTAAGGCACTTACAAGTCAAATATAAAAATGTAAATATAAAGTGGGTTTATGCTATATGTTGTTATGTTGTTGCTAGAGCTTAACTTGTGTTAAACCTGGAGTTAAGTTAGAGTAATGGTTTAAATATATCAGTGTGTTATTTAAAGCAATAGTTGTGGTGACTGCTGTAATATAAGAGCATTTTATAAGACAGATAATATAAGCCATGGTGACCTATGAAATATGTACTCTGAGTAAAATTGTAACAAGTAAAAATAGCATTTTGCTATGAAAATACAGTGAGTAAATCTAGTAAATATGCAAATTAGACTTATTATAGATGATTCTTATGTTCACAGAACTCGTTTGTTCACAAAAAGCATTATTTACCTACAACAATTCATGTTAAAGGAATCGTTCACGCAAATATAAAGATTTGCTGAAAATGTGCTCATCCTCTTGCCGTTCAAGATGTACAGTTGATGAGTTTGTTTCTGCATTGGAAGAGATTTGGAGAAATGTAGCATTACATAACTGGCTCACCAATGGATGCTCTGCAGTGAATGGGTGCCGTCAGAATGAGAGTCCAAATAGCTGATAAAAACATCACAATAATCCACACCAGTCCATTAATTAATGTCTTCTGAAGAAAAGAGTTGTGCATTTATGAGAAACAAATTCACCATTAAGGCATTTTTAACTTCAAACTATTGGCTCTGGCTAAAATATGAGTCCTCTATCCATAATACTGCTTTCTCTAGTGAAAAAGTTGGAGTGGTGTGGATTATTGTGATGTTTTTATCAGCTGTTTGGACTCTCATTCTGACGGCATCCATTCACTGCAGAGCATCCACTGGTGAGAAAGTAGACTGGAGGTCTGGAATCTATGGCAGCTTTCATTGGCCAAGGCCCGTCTATGAGGCCGTTTGACCGACATGTCAAGCAACCAATCACAGTTCGTTTCGTTCATCGTCACGTTTCGAGGCGTGGAAATGTCGCCACAATAACAGACCGGTGTGTAAAACTCGAAAAAAAAAACATATTTTAAAGATTCCATGCCACAAACTTTAAATATTTCACATACTTTTGAAAATCCAGCATTTAGTTGATTCTGATAAGCGCTCATGGTCACAGTTGTAAACACTAGGCTTTCTTCTTTCGTGAGGAGGTTTGGCGCCACGTTATCTTTGTTTCCAGGCAGAACGTTAAAGAATGCGACACACTTGTCTCGTGGAAATCCTGTAGAATTCAACCAATACGATGACGACTTCGACACTTCTGAAGTGTTTCCACTTTTGTGTGCCATATGCATCAGACGTTTAGCCAACGGTCCATGGGTGTGACCTCTGAGACTGAGACTAATGAGAAAGTGATGTAATGCTACATTTCTACAAATCTCTTCCCATGAAGAAACAAACACATCTTGGATGCCCTGAGGGTGAGTAAATTTTTTAGTATATTTTCATTTTTGGGTGAATTATTACTTTAACTATAGCTGTCAGACTGTCTATTTATATTTATGAATGTTTATTTTCATATTTTTATTGGTCATGGCAGCAGTTATACATCAAATGATGGAGAAGAGCGTTATAACCGGGCATATATCCAGATGCAGTGTAGTCTGAAAGAGAAAGAGCTGATTCAGGTGTCTGGGTTGCATTCTTGGAGTGACACTCTACAGTATTTCAAATCTTAAAAGTTCTGTATCCTGCATCTGATATTTAGAACTCCTTTGCAATATAGAATTGCACCATGTAAACTGCAGTCATTAATTTTGTAGATGGAATTAATTAGCAAAATTAATATATGAAGCAGGCTTAGAAACAAAGCAGACGGCATGCGCAAATAAATAACACTTCCAGAAGGCGACAGCATGGAAGAGTTAACGGGATTGCTGAGTAAATGAAACCTCACAGTATCAGGGCCTCACTATACCATGCCATGCAAATAAGACTGTCATGCAAAATCTTAAAATGTGATTTTGTAAAGCCACAGAGATAATGAGATGAGGGCTGGAATCTGTGCTTGTGTGTGTGTGTGTAAGCCACATTGTCTCATGAATATATGAATATTTTTGTTTGATGGTGGATGAAGACGAGAGACAAGTGATCACACTTTCACTCCCATAATCTTGCAGCTCTTGTAAAAGCATAAATCTGCTTAGCATGATTTTCAACGCAGGCGGTCTCTCTCTGTCTTTGTCTCTTTCTTCTTCATCAGGTCATGGAGGAAGCCGAGGTTTGTTCCCTGCCTGGGGGTCTGGCCAGTGTCCGCAGACAGTTCGAGAATGAGGGCATGTCATCATCTTACACGGTCACCCAGATTCACCACACTCACAGATCTGTGCAGGTCAGTGTTGGAAGATACTTGGAAACTGCTTCTCAAACTGGTAACTCGTAATATACAATCCTGTTCAAAAGCATGGGGTCAATATGTTTTTTTGTTTTACTTCATTTCAAAATATTAAGCAGCAAAACTGTTTATAATAATAGGAAAAACTTTGATAATAAGAAGAAATATTTCTTGAGCAGCAAATCAGACGATTTCTGAAGGATCATGTGACACTGAAGACTGAAGACCATTACTGGAGTAATGATGCTCAAAATTCAGCTTTTTCATCACATGAATCAATTACATTTTAAAATGTATTCAAATAGAAAACAGTTATTTTAAATCTTAATAATATATTTCACAGTATACTCTTGTTTTTAAAATTATTCATTCTTTTTTTTATTATTAAATAAATGCAGCCATGTTGAGCGTAAGAGACTTTTTTCATAAGCATTAAAAAAATATCAGAGATCCCAAAATTTTGTCAATGGTAGTGTATATATACGATTAAAAAAACAAAAACAAACAAAAAAACATTGATCTAAAACTATTTGATAATAAATGAGCCTTTTGGATTTGTAATGGTTAACATATCAGACATATGTTGGCATATGTATACAGTTAAAAGTTTGGACACTCTTCCTCAATTTTAGTTTTTTTTTTTTTTTTTTTTTACTTAACATTTGCTTTTGTTTTTTCTATACACAATGTTAATTATTGTAGTCAATTTTCCTAATTACGGTTATTTTTAGTAATATTTCACAATATATTTTATTTACAATATATATATTTCACAATGTATTCAAATAGAAAAGTCATTAAAAAAAGAATACTCCAGAAGTGTAAAAAAAAAAATTACTGATCCAAAACTTTTAAACAGTAGTATAAAATCAAATAGGCAGCCTAGTTATGTTGCATTGCAGTCGCATACATCTGTAACAAAATGTTTTCGATGAATAAGAACATGCAGGCTTTTTTTATACTTAAACATTACAGGCCAAACCAAATTACAAATATATATATATACTAGTTCAAAACTAGTTCAAATGCAATGAAGCGTATGGGTGTGAGATGCTAAAATACACAACAAATGTGTCCTGCATTGTTTCAATCAAATGCACTTCTGTTTACTTAGATACAGGACACCTGTGTATCTTTTAGCATGCCTGGCAACCCTTATCACCACTAGTTTTAGTTCTGGTACAGGTATTAGACGCTATGAGCATGCATGCAACTTCCACATGAGCAAAACATCTGGTGTAGAAAAGAGAGTGTGTGCATGGACTTTCAGAATAAGATTAATCCTCTTACAGCTGATCTTACACCAAAACCCGAAATCTGACACAATAACAAGTCAAATCTCTACCCATCTGTACCCTCTCAGATCTGCATAGATTCTCTCAAGCTTCTGAAGCTCATTAGCATTGGCAAATGCTAATATTTTGCATGCAGCGCCTGCCTCTGAAAAAAAAAAAAAATCTGATACTGCTCACATTGAGAGAATCAGAATGGAGATAAATTTTGGTCACAGTTTGTGTAAACCAGCTCTGCCGAGCCAAATTCAATCCAGTCCTCCCATCCATACCAGTGGGTCTGAGCGCGCTCTGCTCGCCCTGCAGGGACGAGGTGGCTTTAGTTCACTGATAGAGGGGAAAAAAAATCTGACTGAATACAGAATGACAGGAGAAAGTGGGAGATGTGCTCTCATCTCGTCTGCCAGCACATCAGCACTCAAGTGCTCTAAAGCCGTGCCTCTCAAACTGTGCTAGCTGACGTGAATCAGCAAATGTTAAATATTATGAAGCATATATTTAAATTCATTTTTTTTATTCTTTTTTTATTATTATGCCTTATTCACCATTTCTGATTGATGTGCAATTTAAAGTGTGCTTCATCCAGTTTTAAATGTGAAATGCATGTGGGATGCTAATCCAAGACACTTGATTATGAGCTGTGAAATTTGTTAGGACAAGCTACTTCGCAAATGTTATTGAGAAAAATCGCCAAAATCAGAGAGTTCTTTTTCCAACGACTGACTCGATTGACAACGATTGACTTAAATTAGAGGTGCCTGCCGATATGTCTGTTGAATTATGTGAAAGCTTTTTACAATTCTTTGTCAGTTGGATATCGGAGGTTCGAAATAATATACACTAAATATATTGTAGAAACTTAATTTTCTGTAAAGTTATTTTGCAAGAATTTGTATTGTGAAAAGCGCTATACAGATAAACTTGAATTGAATTAAGACAAATCATAGAAACGGTTGGTCCATATATAGTTTCTATAATAAATAAAAGCTTACTTTCAGAGATCGTCCCTGAGTACTGTAAACACGCTGTAGTTCAGCCCATGCTGAAAAAAGAAAATCTGGATAAGAGCGTTCTTTGCAGCTATAGACCAATCTCTAAACCTCAATTTCTGACCAAGATTTTAGAGAAAAGTATTCTTATTCAATTGGAGTCGCTCCTTGATGAAATTGATATTTGTGAAGTATTTCAGTGAGGTTTTAAGACGCACCATAGCACAGAATCAGTATCATTAAAGGTTTTTAAAGGGGTCATATGATGCGATTTCAAGTTTTCCTTTCTCTTTGGAGTGTTACAAGCTGTTCGTGAATAGATAAGACTGCTAAAGTTGCAAAGACTAAAGTCTCAAACCCAAAGAGATATTCTTTATAAAAGTTAAGACTGGTTCACGCCCTCAAAGTGCCTTATTTAAACATACCCCCACGTCTACGTCACGATGTGGAAAGATTTGCATAAAGCAGCCCAAATGTTCACGCAAAGAAAAAAGACATAACTTTATTGTTGCTGCCACAGCAGCTGCCATGTTGTGAAGATGCTGTGAATCTACTTTGTTTGGCCCTCCAAAAGAGGAAACAACTAGAAATCAGTGGTTAAATTGTATTTACAACAGTTCAACCCAAATATTCAGATGTGTGCAGCACATTTTATGGAGGACATTTTATTTCCTGATCCTGGGAGAGTAGCCTGCAATGCTGTCTGTTCTGACTCACAGTCTCTAAGTACGTTTTCATATGTAAAGGATTTGCCACTGATTCAAACGCGAGTTTTGAGCAGTGTATAGTAGCGCTTGTTGTTTGTCATTTCTCCGATCACAAATGCAGACATGGTTTAATGTTTACGTGGTGCGATGCAACGCAATGCGTAAAAAGATAGTATAAGTCATTATAACCCGTAATTATGTCCCCACTGGATGCTACAAAAGCCTAGTTTGTAATGGGTTTTATTGGTTTTGTCTCGTCGCGCCAGTGTTCTGACAATTTGTGCGACCCTGTCAGATTTTGCTACCTCCCATTAAAACAGATGGTAGCATAATTCAGAAGCAAAATCCTTTATTAACATGTACACCTACCCCAACCCTAAACCTACCCTTACAGTAAGATAAATACAGAGTTGGTACCATAATCTGATAGGTAGCATTATTTGTTAGAACACCGAGACACGGCATCACAGTATGTTAAGGGTGCGTAACATTTCCATCACACGCTTGAGGTATTCGGCCAAACACAGCACACCTCGCTTTTCAGACCGATGAGCTTTGTAAAAAACGATGCGTTTCAGAAAGGCGGGGCATAGAGGAGAAACAATAATGTACAGTATGTGGAATATAATTTGTTATTTTAACCTTAAACCGCATAAACACATTTCATTACACCAAATACACAAAATAATGTTGTTTTTTTAGCAACATCATATAACCCCTTTAATGGCATTTTTTGGCATCCGATCAACGGAATATGAATGCACTTTTGCTTTTAGACCTCACAGCAGCGTTTGACACAATTGATCATCATTTCCCAACTTTAAACATGTGTTGGCATCTCTGGAAATGCCTAAAATTGGTGTAAATCCTATCTGTTAAATAGAAGTTTCTCTATGGGTATGGGTGAGTGTACATTAGTTTCATCACCTTCATCATGTGGTATTCCTCAAGGGTCTGTGTTAGCACCGCTTCTCTCTCTAAATGCTCCCATTAGGTTCGATTCTGCATAAATACAGTGTGTCCTTCCACTGCTACGCAGACGATACACAATTGTATGTACCATTTAAGTCAAATGACTCCATTGCCACGGAAAGTTTGTTGGCCTGTTTAAATGATGTCAAGGCATGGATGTCTATAAATTTTTTGAGCCTAAATGAATCGAAAAAAGAATTGATTGTCTTTGGTTCCTCTGAACTTGATAACGCAGTTCAAATAAGCTGGGTCACTTGAGCCCCTTTAGGAAACATCACGTAAACATTTGGGGGATGATTTGCGATTAGCGCACTTTAATTTGAAAAGCGGATAAATTAAATCATCAAAAAGAGTTTTTTTTTTTTTCAAATTGAGGATGATCTCTAAGATTAAGTCATTTTTAACATTAAGTAATTTCACATTCAAGGTTCTCTCAAAACTTATGAACAAACCAGGTCCGGTTCTACAGGGGTGCTAAGCACCTCAAACGAAATCAATAGCACCCTCAGTTAAAGCTGTAATAATGGCATTTCATTGCAGATTTGGCAAACTATCCAGTGCGTTATGGTTTGTGCTCTGGAGATTGGTTTCTGTTTCAACATGTTTGTGCAGCGTTGAGCATTGTAGTCAATCACAGACATATCTATTGATTTATTAAATGCAACAGCTAATCAGAGACGTTTAAGTTAGAATCCACTCACCGCTTAAATCACCACAGTTTTTATTCAGGTGTTGCGTTCAGCACGAATCATCTTATTATTACAAAGTTTAGATGTAATATAAATAAGAGATTATAGAAGAGAAAGATTTTAAATTGCTTATAAAAGTTTACGTGGTGCACTGTAAATTTAGGGTTACGCTTTAGTTTAGGTTCTAGTTCTCACTATTAAAAATAGTTGCTTATTCACATGCATATTACCAACATATTGGATGTTTATTAATACTTATGAAGCACATATTAATGCCTTATTCTGCATGAACATATTTTAGATTGCTTTATCACACCCCATACATAAACACTTAACAACTACCTTACTAACTATTAATCAGTAGTAATTAGGAGTTTATTGAAGTCATAGTTAGTTAATAGTGATAATTGGTCCCTAAACTAAAGTGTGACCAAATTAGGTACATTTACTACAAATATGCTGTAAATATGACATTTTGAGAATCACTGCTTTAAAAGTTTCTCTATTTTTGTAGATTTTTATGAAATCAAGGTGCAAACGTATACAAACAAAGTGTAGTTTACTGAACATTAGATGAAATTTCCACATAAAATAGCTCAAGTTTGGCAGTAATCCACAGCTCACAAAGAGAAGCATGTTGTAAATGATAAGCACAGAGTAGACAAATGAGAGCATAAGCTGACATTATGTATCATGCAGCAGTTATTTGAGAGAAGGATCAAAGCATTCTGCTGCAGCAGGTCATCTCATTATCTGGGCTTTTTGTTACTCGTGGTGACACTAATTTATTAAACTTGTTTGTGTGTGCATGTTGGGAAGGATGTGTGTGTCAATGTTAATGTTAGTGTGTGTATGTTAAACTATAACTTGTGTCATATTCTGTGTGTGTTTGGTATGTAGGATGTTATTTGAGCTTGTTTATCCTTTTTCTGGATAATGAGATCTATGTTCATCTTTTATATTTTAGACAGGTGTGATTTTTTATTTTTTTTATATAGGTTATTTTCTGTTCAGATTATCTAACACAACCCGAAATGTCTTAAGCTTTCTTTAAGTTTTTTTTTTTTGTTTTTTTTTTTAAACAAAACATGTTTAAAACAAGTTTCTTTTCAACCACAGTCCTGTCTGTCAGTTTATCATCCAAAACTGATTTGCTTAATTTAAGCAGGAATACATGGAGAACTAGAAGCTACTCTTAAATTTAAATGAACAAAGAGTCAATAATCAGCATATTAATTTATATATATATATGTATATATATATATATATATATATACATATATATATATAGTATATATATATATATATATATATATATAAACATTTCAGATTGCCTCAACAGTTTGAGTTTGAAAATGCCCAGTCAATTTACATTTACATTTTACATTTAAATATATTTTTAAAAAGATATAAAAAAGTGGATTGTTAAATTTTTTATATTACAAAATCATAAAAATAATATATAAAAAATATTTTATCTTTTTATTTTTTTTTTATTTACTTAATTATAGATGTTTTGTCATGCTCTATTTTTATCCATCAGTAAAAGGTTACATTTTTAAGTGAAATTGATATCACTAGATTTTTTTTAATATAAATTTATCTTATTCAGTAAATGCCAATTTTTACATTTAATCTATAAATGAGAATCTTGTGAAAGAGCCTTAATTTTTTAACACAGTAATGTCACTGAGATGTATATCAGTGCATTAATGCAAAAAAATATTAAACCGAATCAAGATCAAAACTGAATTGAATCATGAGCTTGTGAATCAAAATAATTTTCTTTTTTTTTCTCTCAGTGCACCCCTACAAATGGCTTTTTTTATCCTTATGTCAATCAAGTTAAAAGATATCATTGAACAGTTCACTTCTGAGCGTAGCCAATGAACTCTGTCCTTTATTCCCATTTTCAAATGCTTTTTCGCTTTGAATCAAAGTTTGTAGTGTTGTGATTCATCTCCGAGCCGGTTGGTTTGGTTAATGACTTGGAACTCTTTATTAAAGTGTTTTTTGAAGTCTCTCTGGAGAAAATGAAAAATACTTCACCAAAAGCCAAGCATCTGAAGCAGTAGGCGGTCACTGTTGCGCTGTTGCTTTGATGAGTGTTTTTAAGTCTGATTCTCAGTCACCTTTGGTTTTAATGATGCAGTCTGCATCAGTGTATGTCAGTGGTATCTCTTTTAACGATGAGCGTGTGTTTTTGGGCTGTTTTTATGGATTGGTATTGATTTCATCCCTGTTGATGATATCACACTTGTTTATGTGCAGCTGCATGTGTTTGTGTGTGGGAGTGTGAGTTGGAACATATTACATCATTACAAAATCTGCTCATCCAAGGGCTGAAACCATTAAACCTGCTGTTTAACAGTAATTGACACTGACTTATCGTAATCCTAAAATGGAAAACAAAAATGTACAGATCAATTCCAAGCTTTAATTTGTGCTTGGGTAATGCAGATTTCATGCAAATATGCATAAATGAAATTTTGATTTATTATAATGTTGTTTGCTTGAAATTATGTTGACAAAGCATGTGTGTATTACTTCTGAAGGATCATGTGACACTGAAGACTGGAGTAATGATGCTGAAAAAAATTCAGCTTTACAACACAGGAATAAATTACTTTTTAAAAGGAAAGAAAAGAGTTATTTGAAATTGCAATAATATTTCACAACATTACTGTTTTTACTGTATTTTTAATGAAATAAATGCAGCCTTGTTGAGCAGAAGACCCTTTTTTTCTAAACATTAAAAAAATCTTAATTCTATATCTAAAATTCTTAATTTTGACCAGTAGTGTATATTTCGAATGTTAAATAATTTTCTAAATACTTTTTGAATACTAAATACTCATCACATTTCATGTATATTTTTGCTCACAATAGAGAGATACAGCAACACATTACATCACAAATATATTTGTTTGTGACTAAGCAAACAAAGTGCAGATAAGATATTTTGAGTGAGCACCTTCTTGGAAAGACAGTGTGTGTTTTTGTGTGTTTTTCTATGTCTCATCCTCTAACAACCCTTCTGTCCTGTCACACAGGAGGTGTCAAATTCATCAGCGATGAGTGTGGCGAGCAGCAGCGGGGGTCGACAAGTCTCGCAGCAGGTCTTCCTCCAGGATGAAAGGGTACGGACATTTTCAACAGCCCTGCTACTAATAACTCTCCATTTCACAAAAACCTCAGACACTAACAGTATTGGATCTCGCCAACATGAGCTGTGCTGACAATCACACGGCTCTTAATTTACAGTCTCAATAGTGCCTCTTTTCTGTTAACTATCTGCTGTGAAATGTTACAGCAACTGATCAGTTTTCAATAATGTGAAAATGTAATTTAGAAGCTGGAGGTTTTAGCATCATCATCTCCACATAAACACTTGCATTTACATTCATCCATTTGGCGGGTGCTTTTATCCTAAGTGACATGCATTGCATTTAACATATATATTTTATATATAATGTATGTATTGTATATATTTTATCAGTTTATACACTGCCTGAGAATCAAACCCATAACTTTGCCTTCCTTATAATAATCTCATGGTAAAGGATACTAAAAGTGATTAGAAATGAGGACAATGGGAATAAATATGGTTTGTTGAAAACCTGCGTAAATAGATGATAGAGTATAGTCCCGTAGAATAATTAATGGAATACTGATTGTTAAATTGAGTGAGCAGATCAGTGTCTGTTGAGCAGAATAAAAAATAAAACACTAAAACCCTAAAACATTGCATTTGATAAGATTAAAAATGCTCCAAAGGCTCTTGTCATGTCGAAGTCGCATTTTAAAAAATATGTTATTTGTATGTATTTTAAAATATAAAAATATAATACAAATAAATATATTAAAATATAAAAATATTATATTGTGAAAATATTTTTAGTATGAATTTAATAAAAAATATTATATAAAAAATATTTTCCTTTTTATATGTGGCTCATCTGATTAGAATTTACTATCTTTGATTTTTTTTTTTTTTTTTTACTCAAGTGTAGCATAATTTAGTTGTTTTTGCACTAATGCCACTTTTATTATTCATTTTATCTTTTGGTTTGCATTCATGAACTTTCAAATAAAAAAATTCATTCAATAGATTATCCAAAAATATGCATTACCACATGGCTATTTAATATATAATCCATTGTATTAATGCGCTACTTTTATCCATCAGTAAAATGCATTTTTCAGTTGTTGTATTTTTTATTGACCTTAACATTACAAGATCATTTAAGAAACCAGGTGTTTTATTTATTTTCTAGTTTATTTTTACATTTCCGTAAATGACAGAATTTTTGCATTTAATCTGGTAATGCAAGTCATGTGAAAAGACCTTGATTGCTTTAAACTGGGTGTATGTGAGAGACACTGTTACAGGGATACCTTACTGGCCACATTTCCATGTTGAGTTTTAAAAATGTTATAATACTCAGCATAATATTATAAACTCAGCTGCTAAAGCAACACCACGTTCAGTGGTTTGACTCCACATACTTATAAAACACAATGCTTATGAAAACATCTGCCAAATGCATAAATGTAAATTCAAGCCAGAACTGTTCCTTTAGATCCTTTGGGATGCTCTATATTTCATTATTGCATATGCCACTAAATTGAAGTTGTTGTATTTATTTTGCCATATTACAGGCTGCCCATGATCAAATCGCTCATAACCGGGAGGTTATTTCTGGTTATGAGAATCATCACAGTGAAACGGGTAAGTTTACCAGCAGTAATTTATAGATAATAAGTTCTATATCACACAATTACTCATTCTTTGATTTACAGTGTATTTAATAGAAGCTCAAAACATGTATTTAATTTGAACTTTTGCTTCCAGAGGAGGAAGAGTACTATCCGAGGCTCTCAACTAAAGAACTGGCACAGCATTTTGAAAAGACTATTGAGGAGGCAGCCCCCAGCAAGAAAATTAAGGTAAGTCTTTTTTTGCCTACATTTCTACTCTGACACAAGAATGTATTATACTTTAATAGGATTCAGTGCATAAAAATACTCTGCTTACCATCTTTTTTATGTTTCCATGAGTCCCTCCACTTTCAACACCATAGTTGTAATGAGCTTCTTAAGACTTGAGAGCATGTGTTATTGTAAATTCACTTTACATCTGATATGAGTTATTGTTGTGTCTTTATTGTGCATCTAAAAGACAATGCAAAGTGTGGTGTTTCTGACTATAAGTCTTGCTCTCAACACTTTTTTTTTGCTTAAGAAATCGGTTTACTTGAATATCAACACTGCATAAGTTATTCAGACTGTTTCTTTAATATGAGTGTAATTAGTTTTTGTTCACGTATGAACACATTAAAACAGAAAAAATGTAATGAAAACACTGCATTAAAGAAACAGTCTATAAAAACATGTCTTACTGTCTTATACAGTTTGCTTCTCAAATAAGTTTTCTTGCTTTAGAGATTTTTACATATTTTACTTGGGAAATGTCAAAAAGACTAATTTATACTCATTAAATAGACATTTTTGCAGTGTGCTGTAATTTTCAAGTGTAGTACATGATATTGATGGTTTTATGGAGGAAGTGTGTCTAATATATTCATGAAGCTGTTTTTTTTTTTTTTTTTTTTTTTTTTTTTAATATATGAATTGGTTTGGTTAGAAAAAATTTTTTTTTTAGTTGGTTGATTCTTTCAAATGCAGAAGGCATACATAGTGCTGCGGCTGAGCAGTTATAAAAATCAGATAACCTTTTCTTGTAATTGTGTAAGGTGGTGCTCTTTATTTATTTTTATGACACTCAAGCAGAACCTTTTAAAATGATTTTTTGCTGGTCTTTTTTGAATGCACAATAAGGACACAAAAATACTGGAGAGGCTTTTAAAATAATATGCCCAGATTTGGACATTCAGTTTTAAAAAATTAAATTACTTTTCTGATCCAGCTGACGTATAAGCCATTTCATGTTCATTATTCTCTATCTAAAAGATTGAACGTGACAAAAGCCGTTCACAGCTGCCATCAGATGTGAACACGTCCCATCAAACTGTGATGAGTGAAATATCAAGTGCTCTGAACAGTGTTGCCTCAGACAAAGTGGAAGAAGGTGAACAGAGTTATGAGTTTACTTCTGATGATGATGACGATGATGATGATTATGATCTGGAATATCTGCCACCGCCCCCACCGGATTTACTGGAGGAACCTTCAGACGTTGTGGAAAACTTTCCTGAACCTCCAGTGAAACACACAGTGAACAGACAGCAATACTACAGACAGAGGGAGCTATCAGAGCTGAAACGTCTCTGCAAACACATTCACCCTGATGTCAGGAAAGACCTGGAAAAAGAGTTTTACGATGACGAGGGCATTGAAGCAGTAGGAGAAGTTCAAGAGGCAGCATATCAGTTTGAACACACCGGCAGCAATTCAAACGGAAGCCCAGATCGCGAATATTTGGAGTGGGACGAGATTCTGAGAGGCGAAGTGCAGTCCGTACGTTGGATGTTTGAGAACAAACCCTTGGACTGCATCAAGGATGATTCAGATAACGAAGAGGATGGCAAAAAGATCATTCAGCAGGACATCATTCCTGGAGGTGATGTTAAGAACAGGGCTTTGATGTTTGAGACGCAGCCCATGGATACATTGGGACTGCAATGCAATTCAGCTAAACAGAACTATCTAGTGAATGAAGTGGGGAAAAGAGATGTGCGGGCGGCCGCCTGGTTGTTTGAGACAAAGCCAATGGATACGTTAAATAAAATTCACACTGATGATGAGCAAACCAAAGAAGTCATCTTTACACAAGAAGCCACTGAAGGAGATGTGAAGTCTGTGAGGTACATGTTTGAAAACCAAGAAATGGATTCTCTGGGCGACACTGAAACCATGGATGAGAAGCAGCTGCTGAGCCTGAAGTCTGTACTGGAGGAGATCAAGTCAGAAGTGAAGAAAGTCATATGGATGTTTGAGACGCAGTGCATGTGTGTAATGAGGGAACACTCCGGTGAGATGGTGTTGATTACTTCTGTCCGCAGAGAGGAGACGGAGAAAGGTGATGTCAAAACATCAAGATGGCTCTTCGAAACGCAGTCATTGAATGACATTGACATGGACCTTTCTCAAGTCAGGCTAATCTCCAGTATATCCTTGGAAGACAACCAGCTAGGTGATGCGAAAAGGGGAAGGTGGCTGTTTGAGACAAAGAGGCTTGACTCCATAAATGCCCAATGGGAGAGAATGCAAAAGCAGCGGAAAGAAGAGATTTTTGGGGCAGATGTACGCAAACACTGCATGGTGTTTGAGACACAGCCTATGGACACGCTTAAAGATGATGCTAACTCCAGACCTGTTACCTCAGAACAGATCATCGGAGGTAACGTTCGCTCTGTGAGACACTTGTTTGAAAACGCTCCACCGGATGAAGTCAAAGAGCTTCCAGAAGTGGGAAAACTAAATAAAAAAGCAGTCTTTGAAGAAGGAAGAGGTGATGTGAGACACCAAAAATGGATGTTTGAGAATAAACCTCTGGAGAACATTAAAGATGAGGATGATGAGGTAAACCGACTTAAGAAAACCATAGCGTCTGATGAAGAAAGAGGCGATGTGAGACATCAAAAATGGCTGTTTGAGAACCAACGTTTGGAAGATATTCATGAGGAAAAGAGAGAGTTTGTGAAGACAGTTGATTCAGAACAAATAGATAGAAGTTACAAGGGTGATGTCCGCAGAAATTGTTGGGTGTTTGAGACGCAACCGATGGAAATGTTAAAGGATGATTCCAATGCCAGGCCAGTAAGTGCAGAAGAAATTCTAGGAGGTGACGTTCAGTCTGCCAGACACTTTTTTGAGACTGCTCCAAAAGATGAGATGAAAGAGCTGGCAGAGGTGGGGAAGCTCAAAAGAATGATGACATCTGAGGAGAAAGGAGACGTTCGACACCAGAAGTGGCTGTTTGAGAGCCAGCCGCTGGAGCAGATCAGAGAGGAGAGAAAGGAAATAACAAGAACGGTGAATCTGGAGGATATAGAAAATGTGGATGTGAGCAACTACAGGCAAATTTTTGAAACATATGATTTAAGCCAGTATGACGAAAGTCAGAAGATTCAAGTTGAGGGTGTCACCACTGGCTCTGTTAGATCAAATAAAAATCTATTTGAGTCCATGCCATTATATGCACTGCAAGACAGCTCTGGGCATTATCATGAGGTCAGAAATGTACGGCGGGAGGAAATCGTCAAAGGAGACGTCAGAAGCTGCCAGTGGATGTTTGAAACTCGCCCTATTGACCAATTCGACGAGAGCATCACTAAATTCCAAATCATAAAGGGCATAACACAACAAGAGATCGAATCTGGAGATGTCAAGACGGCCAAATGGCTCTTTGAAACCCAGCCTCTTGATGCTATTAAATATTTTAGCAATATTGAAGATGAGGAGTGTGTTAGGGAGACAGCAGAAATAGTTAAAGGTGATGTTAAAACCTGTAAGTGGCTTTTTGAGACCAAACCTATAGACATGCTTTATGAAAGGGAAGAGCTTAAGAGCACAAAGGATTCTGGTGAAGTTCAAAAAGGTGATGTGAAAACATGCACTTGGCTTTTTGAAACTCAAACTCTTGATGCCATACAGAATAACTCTGAGACGGTGTTGCAAACTCGCACTGTGAAACAAGAGGACATTTACGGAAAAGATGTCTGCATGGCACGCTTCCTGTTTGAGACAGAGAACCTGGAGAACATAAGTGGAGGACAGCGAGAAGATTTTAAGAGTGTTACTGAGATAGACATACAATCCGGGGACGTGTCCCGGATGAAATACATATTCGAGACCCAATCTTCCGACGTTATGAGCTCAACCTCTGAGGATTTCATGAGACAGCTGAGGAGTGCTCAAGCTGAGGATATTCAGAAAGGAAATGTTGGAAACTGCAAATGGTTATTTGAAAACCAACCCATAGATAAAATCATAGAGACCCCCGGCGAGCTAAAAGGAGCTCGCACGGTACAAGACGTTCAGGGAGGAAATGTTGATAAAGGCAGATTCATTTTTGAGACCTACACGTTAGATAAGATTCAAGATGTGTCCTCTGAGGCAGAAATGAGAAAGCTGCAGAAGGTCATCAGAGAGGATGAGGAGAAAGGAGATGTGAAAACGTTCGCCATGATGTTTGAGACTCAGCCTCTCTATGCCATCCAAGACAAAGAAGGTCATTATCATGAAGTGACCACACTTACAAAAGAAGACATACATAGAGGTGATGTAGTAGGAGCCCGTTGGCTGTTTGAAACAAAGCCTCTGGACTCAATTAAAGAGACGGATGAGGTCTATCTTTTAAAAGCCGTTACAGAGGAAGATATCCAAAAAGGTGATGTCAGCTCAGCAAGATGGAGGTTTGAAACCCAGCCCCTTGATAAGATTGCAGAAGATGCCAAAATAACCATCAAAACTGTCGAAGACATTCAGGGAGGCGATGTAAAGACAAACAAGCAGCGTTTTGAATCCGATGCATTGTCTCAAAAGTTGGTGCGTACTGTCAGTATGAGTGAGATTCATAAAGGGGATGTTAGGACAGCAAAATGGATGTTTGAAACTCAAACAATTGATCAGATACATGCTGAAAAATCAGAAGATGAGATGAAAACTGTTGTTATGGAGGAACAGCTGAAGGGGGATGTCAAACAGTCTGTATGGCTATTTGAAAAGAATCCTCTTGATCATGTTAACGAAAGTGACGAAAGTAAAAAGGTAATTTGTGAAGAAATCCCCAAAGCAGATGTCAAAACCACAACGTGGCTTTTTGAAACAACGCCATTCACTGAATTTAATGAGAGTAGCTTGGAGAAGACAGAAATCATTGGTAAAAGTGTTAAAGCCACCCTCAATGAACTGTTTACCCAAAGAATGGTAGACAACAAAGGTATCATCATAGAAGCCGATGAAATTGGAGATGTTCGCATGGCTAAGTACAACCTCATGAATAAAGAAGCTCCCCAGATCCAAAGAGAAGAAATCATTAAAGGAGATCTGCAAAACATCATGATGAACCTCCTCAACAGACAGGAGAAAACCGAGAGGGCAATCGTTATAAATGCAGAGGAGAGGGGAGACATCAGCGGTGCCGTACATCAGCTACTCCAAGAGCACAGCAGCACCTCGGTGGAGAAAGAGGAGATAATAAGAGGTGACATTCAGGAAGCCATAAACAACCTGCTGAAAGAGGAGAGCACTGGCAAACGGGGCATTCTCATTCAAGAAGACGAAAAGGGAGATGTTCGTATGACAATCTACTCTTTATTCAATTCTCCTGAGGAATCAAGCACTCAGAAAGAAAATATAGTTGGGGGTAATGTGAAAGGGTGCCTTGAGAGACTTTGCAATCCAGACACAGAGGAGATTGTGAGAATTGAAGTGGATGAAGCAGAGAGGGGAAAGGTGAGCTTTTATTCTACATGTATTGAGTCGGGTGCACTGGATTACCTCAAAAAGCTGCAGGTAGAGCCAGATGAGGCTAACCCGGGTAAAATTGAAAAAGAGGAAATCATCAGTGGTGATATTAAGGGAACGAAACTCAGCCTGACACGTAATCAAGCTCAAATCGGTCGTCTGGTGGACAGGGAAGATATAGTCCCAGGCGATGTTCATAACACGGTTAAGGTTTTCATGACCGAACCTCCAGTCTCATTTGAACATTTACAGAGAGAAGAGGTTGTGAAAGGAGACCTGCAAGCGGTGATGAATTCTCTGACGCAGTCTGTAAACCAGACAGTTGTTTTGGAGAAAGAAGAAGTAATTCGAGCTGATTTACCTACAACCTTGAGGTCTCTAGAGGAGGCCCAAAATCAGCCCAGAGAGGTGGAAAAGCCCGAAATCATTCCAGGTAACATCAAAGGAATGCTGAAATCACTAAAAGACTCGGCTTCCAACAAGGTGGAAATTGTCCTAGAAGACTTGGTGCCAGGTGACATCAAAGGTACATTGAAATCGCTGGAGGAGGCCAAACATGTAGTGAGAGAGGTGGAGAAGGAGGTGATTGTAAAGGGTGACATTCACACAGCAATGCAGAGCCTACAAGAAGCATCAAATGAGAGAAAGGTTTGCCAGCAGGAGATTGGTGTCCAGGGAGATGTGAAAGGCAAGATTCAGCTCTTACTTGAGCCTCCTCCATCTCCCAGAATGCAGCGCAGGGCGAGCACAGAGGGCGATGTGAAGCTTTCCATAAAATCACTCTATGACACCCAAGAGCAAGTGCTATCAGAGAAAGAAGAAGTGATAAAAGGAGACGTTAAGGGCACAATAAAATCCTTAATGGAAACAGCTGAGAGAGCTAGCCCAACAATTCCCCGAAGGCAGCCGATAAGAAAGGTCAAAGTTCCTGCCAAGACTCCGTCTCCATCAGTGAAAGACATCCCGGCACAAAAGCCCACCCCTGCAGTTAAAAACCTTGATATGATTAATGAATCAAAGAGAAGCGCTCACAAGCAATCTATGCAAAACAAATACGCATCTCACGAGAGCACAGCAATCAACACTCACACCACAGCATGCAGCCAGGAGACAGAGACCACAGTGCTGGAGCACAAAACAATTGTTCAAACACACGGCGTCAAAACATTGAAGACCGACTTCCGTAACCTGAAAAAAAGTGGCTGTAAAGGGTTGATCAAACTAGATAAAAGAAAACAGCAGGAAATCCGTATTCCAGCTCCACCACCTGACCCCAAGCCCCCTCTGCCTCTCCCTCCAACAACGCCTCTGGATTATGATAGCATCTCCTTCCCCACTCCTCCTCCGAGCATTAGGGGTGATCATGATCTTCCCCCTCCCCCTACTCCCCCTCCATGTGATTCAGCCAAGACAGAACTTGACCATTTACCTCCTCCACCGACCCCACCACCTCCTCCTCTTGCCATGGCTGATCTAGACCTTCTCCCTCCGCCTCCCACAGAACAGGAGCTAGACCTTCCGCTGCCCAACATAACACCATCCAAACCCACTAAAATGACCGTCAAACCCGTCAAAGCACCAACATTGTGCAAAGTACCCAAGCTTGAGCCAGCGATTTCATTTGAGCAAATGGATGTGCAGGCTACACGAAAGACCAAGAGTAGAAAAAATGTCACCACATCATCAGTTAAGTCCACCGTGATATCCTCTGGAATTCAGTCTGTGTTTACAAAACAGCCACCGGAGTCTCCACGGCCTCCCAAGAAAGTTTTCGCCCCATTGATGCTCACCCCACCCGCCTCTCCTCCTCCGCCGTCCAAATCCCCGGTAAGCAAATTTAAAACCCCATTAATACAAGCTGAACAGAAGTTCAAACAGCAGAGGGAGGAAAGCTGCACGCCGCCACCGCCGTGCTCCCCGGCCTTTGAAATCCGCATGCACGAGTCAGTCAGTGCAGCCCTTGAAATGCTTTCTTCAGAGAGCACAGGCACGGTGCAATCAGAGGCAAGCATATCATTTGATTTCACTCAAGAGAGAGCTGAAAAGAGTGTGACCAAATCCGAATTAGCCACAGACTCATATGATTCATCCAAGCACACAGCTTTCTCAAACGCTCCCCCAAGCAAGGCTTTGATCGCTGCCACAAATGAGAAATCTCCTCCAGAATCTCCTGGTATTTCCTTAGTTAAACAGAACATTATCTCTAATCAGTCATCGCAGGGCTCTTTGGGTCAGCAGCAGACCACCTCCACTTCAGCTAAAAAGAAAAAGAAGAGATCCGTGACGACCAATATACAACAGGTGACGAAGACGGTTATTAAAAACACAACCAAAGAAGAAATAAATGCCTCTGTCAAAACAGACAAACCTCAAAGTGTCTCTAAAAATAAATCTGAGAATGTTGAAAAGGATGTGAGCAGCATATTTGAGGACAAAACAAAAGAGGAAAGCTCTCCAAAGAAAAATCAAGAAAAAAACTCCCCTGATCGCTCCCTACCAATCAAAGAGATTCAAATTAAGGATGCTGAGCAGAAGCCCCAAAAGGCCGACAGTCAAAAGGCTAAGAAAGTAAGTAAAAGCGCTAAACTGGAAAGCAAGGAGAAAGCCACAGCGGAGCAGGAGAATGTTCAGGTGAAAGAAAGCAGAGAAAAAAGCCCCACAGAAACAGAGAATAAAGTCGAGAAAGAGGCCAAAGAGAAACCTGTAGAGGGGCCCCCTGCCACTCCGAAAAAGAAAAGGAGGAGCAAGAGTAAGAAAGACAGAGAAGCCGCTCAAAGCAACAATGCCGCATCCATCTCGCCCACAGAGGCCACGTCTGCTGAGCCTAAGTGGCCAGTCCTAACATCTGAAGAAAAACAAGAAGAAATCACCGTTGTGCAAACACAGCACACCATTCAAACGGGACAGACTGAGGTTTACAAGGAGGTCATCAAAACTGAAAGTACAGTCCAACAGCAGAGTTTTCAGGGGGAGGGTGTGACTGTAAAACTTCAGAAGCAGGCCAGTGGAACCCAGCAGATTCCTGAGGAATCAAAAGATGAAAGGAGAAATGTTCCAATAAAAATGACAGGCAAATCTGCACAAAAGGAGACTGCTGAGTCCTCGGTGGAGAGTGCCACATCTCTAAGACAAGCCGAAGCGCAGAAGATGTTGTCTCGTATCTCAGAGTTACAGGGGGTTGCGGGAAAAATGGACTCTAAGTCTGTGAAGACGCTGCTCAATGAAATGCCCGTCTGGCTTCTGGGTCCAGAAGAGAAGAGTGATTTGGAAGGGGCAGCTGCCGAACACAATGAACAGAAGCTTAAAGAAATTCTCGCTCATGTTAAAAACGTTGTTCAAGCTAAGCTAATGCACTTTGACGGCGCTATTGAAAAGCATGAATGTGAGGCCACCTCAGAAAAATTTGTCTCTAGTGGAGCCATACAAAGAATTTCGAAGATTTCCATTGGTTCTACAAAGTGTGAAACACAGAAGGTGGTCAAAGAGGAGACGAAGACAACGCGCAAGAGTCGAAAGCAACAGATGAGCAGCGTTACAACTCTTGACCCCAGAGCTCCATCTCCATTGTTACGGCTGCGCTCTCCCTCACCTACGTTCATCACCATCGAGTCCACAAAGAGAACCGACTCGCCACAGAGGGCAGCACCTTCGCCTTCCCTAACACCACCGACGCCTCCTCCACGCAAGTCTGAGACGCCAAGCTCTCGCTTAAGCAGGGCCTCTCCTTCACCCTCCTCGAGCCGGGCAGATAGTCTGACGCGGCTCAGAAATGCCACAGCTACGCTCTCTCGTGGTGCCTCGCCGGATCCGGTGCCACACCTGGTGGTGGCCCCTGGAAAGAAGTCAGAAATTGTGGAATTTCCTGCCATGTTCCAACGGCAGATAAAAATTGATTCTAAACATGTTGAAGAGGGGACTCTTGGGTCTTCTGAAACGCAAGTGGTGACCGTTGAAGTAAATATCGCTAACGTAAGTGGAGATGCCATTATTATTCCAGAGAGTGCAGTGAAAGCGAAGGAAAATCTCTCTACGGATGACCTGTCTGGACAAGCCAAAACAATTGAGACGTCAGAAGGGAAAGTATGTATTAGAAAAGACCCAGTTGACAATACAGAGAAGCCTGGCAGGGAAACTGATGACCTGGAGCTTGATACGGAGAAGAAAGCAAGACAACAAGAGGATATGGCTGCTTTCAACATCAAGGATATTAAAAATGTTTTTGAAATGAGTGAGCAAAGTTCCTTCATCAAAGAGCAACAAAACAAACAGGAGGAACAGGAGTCAAGAGTGAGTGAAATTGCATCTGAAGGTTCAAAGCCTGAGCTTCCTCCAGAGAGGGAACAATGCTCCCAGCTGAGCTCCCCTCTGCTTGTGCGCAAAGATGTGAAAGAAGACAAGTCTGTCGATCCAACAGGATTTTCAGAGACAAAAACAGTCACTGAACATTATTCTTCTGTTGACGAGTTTGGCACTAGAATTATCGGATCAAGAAGCACCACGGCGGTTTCCACGCAGTCTCAAAGCGTTACAATGCAACGGGTGCCTTTTTCCTACGCTGATGCTGTGAAGAAAAAGACATCAGAGGTGACGGTGTCACCTGAGGCCTCTGCAGAGGAACTGATGAAGAACTTCCATAAAACATGGACAGAAAGTGAGAGTGTGTTCAAAAGCTTAGGTGTCACAGGTGAGAGAGCCAAGCCACGTACTAGTGCATCAGACCGAGACTGCTGTGCTGGGTAAATATGCCTGCAGTGCATGATATGAATGAAATTTAACAGCAAGCTACTGCAAAACTTCTAAAGGTACATTACCGGGTCAAACTGTGTGTGTTTCTAACTTTTGTCTTTGCCAACAAGTCCACATTTAGATGAGTAATGTGTATGTTAATGTGACAGTCATAAAACAAATGTGACTCATCGCAGTTATTTGCATGTTAATAGCTGACAATTTTACTTGAGTTTAAAAGAGTTTGAAGTTTAAGTTTCAAATAAAGTTTAAAGTTTTAAATAAATAGATGTATCTATTTATTTTTCAAATTTACATTTCATTTTTGAACACAATTTTATTTATACAATGTGACAAACATTTCCTTTTTTAACGTTTAAAAAAAATCAAATTTTTTATTATGCCACACATTTAATAATTCATTAATTTCATGTATTTCTTTATTTAAATTGTATTATTATTTTATAATTATTTATTTTGGAATACCACACATGCATTTGTTCATATTATCTGACACATATCACTGAACTAAGTGTCCTGGGAAATCACAGAGTTTGGGGAGCAGCCTACACTCTTTTTAGCCACTTAGAAATGCTCTCTGCCTACTCTCGCTTGCAGCACCATCAAAGAATCAAAAAAGACAGTTTATCAGCTTAGAATTTTGAATATCTCAATAGCACTGAGTGCTTTCTCCATAATTGCCATTCATCTCTGTCTCATTTGCATTTGAGAGTGCTGCAAGAATCAAATGTACTTTAAAAGCAGAATGTTTTAGGGATTTATACAGAACACCGACTGAAGGAAAACAAAGCTCGAGTTAAAAATCTTGCCTCTGTGTGACCTCAGAAACAGCAACTTGGCTTTGTGTGTGTGTGTGTGTGTGTGTGTGTGTGTGTGTGTTTGGTTGGTTTGTTTGTTTCTTTTTAGAGACTCCAAGTTTGCAGGATCATTACATTTCCCAAAATAACTCTACAAATGATAAACCAATTGTTATTCAGACTTCTATACACTCAGCTGGGGAAAATAAATAAAAGGCTAGATTAAAAACAAATGGTAACCCAGCATTGGGTGCATATTGAACAGTGCACGTTTGGCTAGAATGAAAAGAATATATATATATATATATATATATATATATATATATATATATATATATATATATATATATATATATATATATATATAAATATATATTTAATTTAAACTACTAATTTTGATATGTCTGTGTCATTTTCATCTCCAGGTTTGAGAAGAATTTTATTGTATTATTGTGTCTGAAAATATCTTTCACTAATGCGGTTGTTAACAATCTTTTCAGTAAACTTACATTGCAGTAGTGGTGGTTGTATGTGATTTGCCTGCGTTGACTGAGTGTTTGGCAGAGTGCTGCATGGGAGTATTGATTGTGAACAAAACTGAATTGACTAAAATGTGAATATCTTTACCATCTTGCCAGATTCGAGTACCAAAGTCAGAGATGTGTGCAGTGTGCAAGAAGAGGGTTTACCCCATGGAAGGCCTGATAGCCGACAAAAAGAAGTTCCATAAATCCTGTTTTCTATGTGAGCACTGCAAAAACAAATTGAGGTATGTTATAAAATATTGTAATATGATATTTTATAAGGGGTTTCACTCAAAAATGAAACATTTGCTGCAAATGTACTCATCCTCAGGCCATCCAAGATGAGATTGTCTCTTCATCAGAAAAGATTTGTAATAATGTAGCGTTCCATCATGTGCTCACCAATGGATCCTCTGCAGTGAATGGGTGCCGTCAGAATAACGGCTGATAAAAACATCACAATAATCCACAAGTAATCCACACCACTCCAGTCCATCAATTAACATCTTGTGAAGTGAAAAGCTGCATGTTTATATAAAACAAACCCATTATTAAGATGTTTTTTATGTCTTGATGTTAACTTCAGGCCATTACTTATGGCTAAAGTGCATAATCAATAATAATGCTTCCTCTAGTGAAAAATTTCCATCACTTGTAGTCCTCTCACATCAAAATCTACTGACATATTTGTTTAAAACTGTTTTCACGTGTAAACGGTGCTTGATCTGTGTATATTTGTCTTATTATTCAGACGGGACAACTTTTTCACTGAAGAAAACAATATTATGAATAGAGGACTTGTTTTTAGTTTGAGGGGTTAAATGTGTCTTAATGATCAATTTGTTTCTTACAAATATGCAGCTTTTCACTTCATAAGACTTGATGGACTGGGGTCTTGTGGATTATTGTGATGCTTTTATCAGCTGTTTGTACTCTCATTCTGACAGCACCCATTCACTGCAGAGGGTCAGTTGGAGAAAAATGAAGAAGTACCCATTAAGAATCTAGCAACCACATAGCAACAGTGCAACACCCTAGCATCGTTGTCAGCATCGAGTTTATAGTATGTATGGTTGTGTTTAAAAAGGAGCATAAACAGACAATTTATCATATTTGACATTAACATAAATATTCTAGTAGGTCTAACAATGTAAGTATTCCAACATAATCAATTCTAAAATTATTCTTTTGCATAAAGTACCATTATTTGTAACTATAAGATAAAGTATCCTGCATAAATCCATTCAAATGGAAAGCTTGCAGTGCAGTTCTCATTTGCAAACTGAGCGAATGCAGACAGCTCTATATATTTTCTGTGACTTATGAATTATGAAACTCTGTTGTCTGACAGCCTTGGAAACTTTGTCTCTCTCCATGGACATTTATACTGCCAGCCACATTATAAACAACTCTTCAAGTCTAAAGGGAATTTTAAGGATGTATTTGTACAAGGATCGCAAAGGGAATTACTGGGCATCCGGGATGCAGGGAATACAGACCATGACGGATCAGATTGGAGATATTCACTTTCGCAAAGTAGCATGTGCTCGCTCTCAGATGGGTTTGAAAAAGAAGCAAATAAACCTGATCAAAGCCCTAACAAAATTTCTGCAGTGTGGCCTCCGCAAACAGCCTCTCCGAAAAAGACATTCTCTCTGGATCAGGATGTGAAATTAGTCAAACCTGTTTGGCCCCCAAAGAGTGAAACTTCAAAGTCTCTTAAGTACCAGCGTCGGAAACCAACACAGAGGACCACACTTTAGGAGGAGTGCAACAATGCCTCGGGGGAACGGGGAGAGCGAGGGAGACATCTCATCGATCAGCGACACACACAGCATGTCACAACAGCATGAAGTATTGTGGGAACTTTAGAAACACGAGGACACATCATGATGATGAAGAGCTTCGGATGCAAGGTGAAAATCTCACCGTTGGATGGGTGAGGAAAGGTGGAGAGAGAGACGGTGGAGGTGAAAAGGTAACAGGAAGTTGATAAGGATTTCGGGAAATGATAAATATGTTGTGTATATATAAAGTAGGCGCAGGTTCAGATGGTTTGTGTGTTATGTTGAAAGAAAGACTGAAAGAAAGTGAAATTATGAAGTGACATAGAAATCATTTAAGGTTATGTTTTACTCCATAAGCAAAAGATAGAAATATAAACTTAAATTTTGCTTCAAGGAAATAAAACCTAGTTTTAATAACTCCCAATTCTCATTACAGTAATTCAATAAATAAATAAATACATACATACATAAAATCCCATTGTCATTGCTGTAATGTGAAAAAGTAAAAAATATGTTTTTGAATTTTTTTTTCAAGTTAATTCTGTTCTTTGAAATTTCTATTCAACTATTAATCAAAGAATCACTAAAAAAAATTAAGCAGCAAAATTTTTTAACATTGATAATTGTAAGAGAACCATTATTAATAGCTGAGCACCAATAATATTTTAGCAGCAAACCAGTACATTAGAATTTTATATATTGTCTGTTATAGTAAGATCTTTATTTCCTTAGAGTACTTAATACTTATTCAAATCACAGTGCAAATAAATTTGTTGGCTTTGTTTTCTTTAGATATGCAGGATATAATTCATTTGTTTTGTGTTTTTATTTTGACCTGGTCATGATTTCATGGTTAGCACTCATGCAGTTGCTGGGAATTTTTGGGAAGTCTATTAAAATGTTATATTTGCAACACAGCAATCAGTTATTTCAGTGTTCAAGTTCAAAATTGTAATATAAAAATAATTGATATTCACCTATTGGGTGCCAAATATAAGGGTCTATTTTTACAAACATTCTGTTTGCTTCAGTTTGAAAATGGTGCAAAACATTTCAGTTCTGTTTAGGAATTCTTTTTCAAATTAGTCACAGCGTATATTTTCTGCAATGCTTTTTCTGTGTCCATGGAGAGAAGACAATTTATCACTAAATTGAACTCTTTAGATTTGCATCCCTATATTTTTGTATTGTTTATAAGGTTATACTGTATCCTGGGGATTATTTTCACATTTCAACCTTTTTTTTTTTTTACTTCTTCCTGTGCAGCACCTGGAGTGTTGTGTGGGAGGAAGATGAACAAAACACATATTTGTAAATCTCTTGTCTTGTTTATAATAGAAGTGTATGTCCTTCTCTCTCTAAACAGAAAATGATGTTTTTAGAGTTGTCTTCTGTGATTTGTACTGGACAATCCCTGATGGTTAAATGAAGTCGGGCTGGTTCACAAAGAGGTCAATTACAATAAAGACGTCTTGATATCACCGTTTATGTATTCAGGTTAATTTCTTCATTTTATATGAATGAGTAATTTCTTAAAAAATGCTTATCTGGTTGTGTTGAGAGTTTGCACTTTAGTGCATTGAGGCTATTTTTATATTTTAGCACAGCAGCACAGTGTAGTTTTACTCGAAAACACTTTTCATCAGGCATAACCTTCCTCTTCTGAGCCTCAACGAGAGTCTTTTGAACTGACACGTGATCACATGAACTGTTGGTCAACTGCACGTCTGCTGTTATTGCACTTTACCTGGAATCCCTTAGCATCACTCACAGTGAGAATTTCAAGGTGTAGTCTTTAAGCAAACCCGTAAGACTGTTGTAAATCAATAGCTCTTGCTGTACAGTCGCCTTAGGGAGAAGTGTTAGATTGATGGAAGCTGGAACACTCAGTGCTCTTTTACAGCAGCAGCAGCTTCAAGACCTCAAAATACACTCATCAGCACCAGCAGGACATTAAAGGGAGAAGGGTCAAAATCAAGCGGTATGTGAACTCTTTTGATTCATCTGGCATGTATTTGATCTTATTTGTATTATGGTTAAATGAGTAAATAAGAACATACACTAGCATTCTTTAAAGAAATGAATATGTTAAGTCAGCAAGGATGCATTAAGTTTTGCATTAAGTATTGCAAAAGATTCCTGATTTGATAAATAAATGCTGTTCTTTTGAACTTTCTATATATGAGATATGAAGCAGCACAACTGTTTCCAAAATTGCTAATAATAAGAAATCTTTCTTGAGCAGCGAATCAGTATTTTAGAATGATTTCTGAAGGATCATGCGACACTGGAGACTGGAGTAATCATCACTGAAATAATTTAAATTTTAAAATATATTACACTCGAAACTAGTTCTTTTAAATTGTAATTATATTTCACAATTTTTGTTTTTCCTGTAATTTTGATCAAATAAATGCAGCCTTGGTTAGCCATAGGAGACTTCCAATGCTTTTCAATTTTTCATGTAGGAGAAATTACATTAGACTTTTGTTTTACACTTTTGAAAAAGTACCAACTTTTATTACACCTGTTTTGTACGTTCAGACAATATTGTTCCTCCTCTCAGACCATTTTAATACAGTCATTACCAAAATATTTGACCACATCCTGTAATGTTGTATTTCAGAGATCGATCCAATAAAGATAAATATTATTATTATTATTATTATTATTGCATTTAAAATGGTGTTTTGTAACAAAACCAAGATTTCTGAATGGAAATTAAATGGTTTTAGTGGAGTTTTTTATTTAATAAGGGAAAAAATCATGATATTATAATTTTTTGATATTATGATATTATAATTTTCTGATTCGATTTTTAAAATATAAACATTTTATTTAGCATATTTTCAGTATTGTTTACAGCATCTGTTTTGTATTGAATGCTCCACTAACACATAAATTACCTAAAGGTCCAAAGAAACCTACAGTACATTTAGATAGAAAACTATCATATCAGAGTGAAACACATTCCCTTTAAAAATTAATGAATTCTGGCAGGGCAGAACATGTCTCACAAGCTCTAGGTCTGAATTATCTATGGTTTCTCACTGATGTGGATGTATCACGTTTTCACCTCAAATATGATGCTTGGATTATTTCTTCACATACTTCTCAGGGCTCACTCAGGAACATCTGAAATAAGTGTGTTCATACAGCCAGCAGTCCATCTGCTGTAGATGTCTGAAACTGTCACTAGATCATTTATCTCAATTACTAAGCTCTCTCATATGTAGGCTATACTGGAGCAAGTGGTTTAATGCTGTGAAATCCTTTGGCCTCTCGTCTCTGCAGGGTGTGAGCTAATCTGCCGACACGAGTGGAAAAAGCAAAAGAGAAGAGAAAGAAAGATGGAAAGCTTCACTCTTCAGCTTCCATTTGTGTTTAAAGTTACTCTCATCTCGCATACACTTGTCTTGCTGGATAAATATGATGCATCTGTCTGTCTTTGTGCTTTTATAAAACCTCCAAGAGCACATGAATCATTGAGCAAAGCCCATCTTCCACAGAGATGCTGTCAGATACAGAGAGAAGGATGGAGCTCACCTTTCCTACCCAGGCATCTCAGACTAAGTTGTATTTAAATAACTTTAAAGAAATAGTTCAGGCACAAGAAGAAACTATAACTATTTACTCATCCTCGTGTCAGTTTTATATAGATGTCCTGGTCATTTTTCAAATGCTCTACAGGAGTTTCAGGCTTCAAAATAATTTAGCGGTATTAGAAAAGTTGTCCATACTCAAAACCTTGCACCAATATAGTCTTCTGCATGGTTATTATAGTAAACCATAACAAATAAACAAACAAATAAAACAACAACAAAAAAACATTAACTAACTGAAATAAAATCAATTATTAAAAGAAAAAAGCTTCAACTTATTTAATTTCATCTAATTTCCAAGACAACTTTTCTTTATTTAGTTTAACTTGGTATACTAAAATAAGTCAAACTAAATAATAATAATATTAATAAGACAACTAAAATTAAAATGAAAGCAAAATATAAAAATGAATATATATATATATATATATATATATATATATATATATATATATATATATATATATATATATATATAAACTGTTAATGATTATTTAAAATTTAACAAGACTATAGACATTAAAAAGTAAATAGAAATAATTCAAAAATGTAACTAAAATTAAAACAAAAACAAAATATTAAAATAAAAAAAAATATTATAAACTGTTAACTGAAATGAATAGTAGCTCAGTGGGAATATAACACAGATCAGACATTGCTTGCTTTTATTAATGTTGCATGAAAAACTAGAGCAGATTCCACCTTTTCTAAGAATTTTTTTTTCTGTTTTGTCTTCTTTAAAGCCATCGTTCAATATTGATTTTAACCAACATGAATATAATCCATAAATCATGTGGATTATTTTTTTTTACTTTATTTGAAGCTTCAGAGTTCCAGTCAAAATTGATTGTAATTGCATAGGAAAGAGTGAGCAGTACATTATTAGAATTTCAACCAGATAAAAAGGCATGATGACAGATTTAGACTTTTGTGGTAAACTGTTCCTTTAAAAGAAGAAGAAAACAGAACTAAGCATGGCAGTGTATAGCTGCTTTGTTACCATGGAGATTGTGAACAATGACTTTAATTCAACAATCATTTATTATCCTTTGACCTAGTTAAAATCATTTAACATAAAAATAGAATCTTTTGTGCTATCAGTTGTTAAAAAGGGCAACTCAATTACACTGGCAGTCAGAGTCTGACACCTACTCATGCATTTAATTCAAACTCTGAAATTACACAAGTGGAAGTACTGTATGTGTGAATGGTGCAATGATCAAAACTATGTTTCACATATTAAAACCCTTACATTAGAGCTTTTTCCTTGTCTAGACTACAGCTCTGCTCACTCTGACATTCTTCAGCCAGCATCCTGAGGTGCATGCTAGGATGTTCTCAGACAGGTCTGAAAGAGTTCACATGAACGCCGGACACCTAATGCTTTTCCTTCCCTGTCTGCTCAAAGTCATGCAAGGCATAGTTGAATGTAAAATGCAATTTTGCTGAAAATTTACCATCAGGCCATCTGAGATAAAGATGAGTTTGTTTCACATTTGGAGAAATTTAGCTTTACATGAATTGCTCCACAATGGATCCTCTGCAGGTGAATGGGTGCCGTCAGAATGAGAGTCCAAACAGCTGATAAAAACATCACAATCCACAAGTAATCCACATGACTTCAGTGAAAATGTCCATCTTCTGTTGTCATCTCACTAAAAAATCCACCCACATATCTGTTTTTGAATGCATTTTGAAGTTACAAAACATCTTAATGATGGATTTGTTTATTACAAACACACATCCTTTTACTTCAAAAATTGTGTGGATTACTTGTGGATTATTGTGATGTTTTTATCAGCTGTTTGGACTCTCATTCTGATGGCATCCATTCACTGCAGAGGATCCATTGGTAGGTAAGATGTAATGCCAAATCTCCAAATCTGTTTTGATGAAGAAACAAACTCATCTACATCTCGGATAACCTGAGGGTGTGTAATATTTCAGCAAGTGTTCATATTTGGGTGAACTATTACTTCAAAAAAACTAAGTTTGAAACTTAAAATACTGCAAATGACTCCCTCCCAGACAGGCTTTGTGCATTAGCGTCATCTCAAAACTTTTCTAAAGCATTAAACAGAAAATTAGAATAATACTCTTGTAATAATGACATCCTCAGAGGCAATAAACTCAGGAGAAGGCCTAATCCACTTGTCCTTCCTACCCCAGATGAATAAAGCGCTGACTAATACCGCTCTTAGATGGATGAGCTGGAAATGCTAAGCATTATCAGGAGGGTGGCTAATACCCACACATGTACAACTTCTTTCTTATGTCTTAATGTATGGTGTATTGTAGCTCATATACTGTATTCAACAGTAGGCCTATTGTTTCTGGAGATGCAGTGTTGTTAGGTCTGAGCGTATGCAGCGGATAGTCACTCTCTGTCAGGCCGTTAACTCTATTAGATTAGTGGTGTTAAAGCAGCCACACCTGACAGACCTCTGCTGCACCTGACTGGACACATCCATCTGCTCAGAGATGGGGAAATTATGTTGAATAAATGCATACGATAGGGGCCAGAATGGCTCAAAATAACTCCATAGAGTAATTCAAGTCAATTTATTTTGTATAATATGTTTCAGAGCAGATTTACAGAAATCACCCATTTAGCGTCTCCAGCGAACACGCCTTCAATGAAGAAATCTCCAGCAGATGTTTAGGATGGTAAGATAACAACTGCATCTTTTTATGAAAGTCAAAGATTGGTGAAATAATCTATTTCATTAAAACAGTGAATTAAATAATTAAAATAATGAAGGCTGGCTTTGATTTAACATGTTTCTATGAAGGATTTTATATATATATATATATATATATATATAGGTTGTCCAAAAGCACAAACAGGGATTTTATATTATAGTACATTATATTATATTATACATCATATTAAGAATTTTAATATAAACATTTATTATATTATCAGTATAATATTGTTTTTTTTTTTAATATATGTAATTTGAATTATTAACTTGTAATTTAATTGAACTTAATAGCAATATATATATATATATATATAATATATATATATATATATATATATATATATATTATATATATATATATATATATAGTGCTATTAAGTTAAATTAAATTGCATACATACATAAATCTAAATACACAAAATGTATATTTTCTTTCTATATTTCTTTCAAAATGTTGAGTGATAATATTATAAAAAAAAAAAAATCAGATGTAATATTTGCATTTACAAACGTTCAAGGGTAAGTGTTGCAATAAAAACTAAAGTTGTGCGAAATGTTATGCCTTATATCTCAAGAATCTGTGAGATGTATTTTAACATTCATAACATTTTTTTTTTTTTTCCCCAGTGCTGTATACTTAAATTGATGTATACTGCTTTTAATTTACTAAAGTATTATGACAGCGAATTCCTCCCTTTGAATTTTTTCACAACGTCAATCAACCTTGCTATGGAAAACAGAGCAACATGTCCTACTGCTGATTGGCTGTGTGTCTACCAGAGCGCGATGCGATTGGACGGCTTGCCTGTCGCGTGACGGCTCCCAGCATCAGGTTTCGTGGCGCAGAGGATTGAGGCTCATTCTATCACACTCACTCACAGCAGCGAGAGCGCGGAGGATGGAGGCGACTGAAGCGGTAGGTGAAACGCGTCTCTTACTTCTCGCTGAAGAGCGGTTAGCTGCTCAGACCTGCCTGTTGGAGGAACAGTGAGCTGTGACGGGTTTCTGTGGTTTTGTCGTGAGTCTTGGAGTTTGTCCAGTGGGGTTTCGTGCGTTGAAGTGTTTGCTGGGTCAAAAGCTCGAGTATTAGTGTTGGAGGGACTGACGCTGTCCGAGGTGCTGAAAGTGAGTAACGCTTCCACCGTAAAACATAGTAGGACTTTTAACAGGAGAACTATGTTTTCCATGTCTATTTTTAATTAGCATGTAAATAGGCTATTCAGCATTTTAAAAATCGTATTATATATAGATTTTAAAATCGCCTTACAATCTGCAGATGCAGTTTATATTATATTTAATAAGGCATTGAGTATACTTTTGTTGTAAAATATTATTTTGTGGTGTTTTTTTGTGAACAAAATGTAAAAATGTTCCTTATATATTTGGGAAAAGAAGCAGTTCTTAAAATGTCTATGCAAAGTAGTACATTTGTTTAGATTTTTCTGTTGTTTATGATTATTGGGATGCATCTTGAGTTGTTTATAGCATTATTATAGCATGGTGTGTTATCTGATTGTGTTTTGTGGTTGAACTTTTAAGTAATTAATGTGGCTTTTAATTATACAACTTGTATCGATGGCAGTAGATTTTACAGTAACAGCTAGGTTGGTATATAAGCATTTTTATGGATCAGATCAAGTACAAACACATCATTTTGATTAAAAAAAAATTGCATGTTACCATTTTTTCCCCCTGATAATGCTGATTGCATCTAATTGCTCTTCTAATTATTCATAAGTATTTTGCAATGTATTTTCACACTGGCTGGAAAGAAATCATCATTAGCTTGTGAAAACATTGTTGATTACTGCTATGTTAACTTAAAAATATAAATATGGAGTTTCTGAATATATCTTGCTGACTTTTGAGAGAAATTTTTAGTCTTTTTTTTTCTCCCAAGATGATGTGTTTTCTTTCTCAATTACTTCCCTTGTTTTCAAAGTTCATTGATATTCCGAGTCATCTGGCTGTGTTTTGATTGCTGTTGAAGACATAAAAAGACCATTTTCTTTGTGCATGTATATTTTTTTACATGTCTTTTGAACAATATGTTGGATCTGTGCATGCAGAATTGACCAGATCTTTCATTTTCAACCGTGTTTTGACTGATGCGAGTCATTTCTCACCTTGGAAAACTTGCACCTTTCTTAAAGGGAAATACTCCTTGATGGTGAAATTGTAATATAAATAAGCAGTTTAAGGTGAAATAAGCTCTCTGTGTCTAAACATCTGGCAGAACATAAAATTGGGTCATTAGTACGAAACGGGTGCCTTTCCAACTAGATTAGAAGTCAGCATGAAATGGAAATTGCTGTCGCTTTTTCTTCTCTATTGTGATATATGTGAGTGAAACAGCTTCTTGAACAAGAGGAAATGTAGGGATTTGGGATTTGGTTGGATTGATGTTGTTTTTTAATTGCTGTGATCTCATGTGAGTGACAGGTTGCTGGAGGGAAGTGATTTTTGCCCAGCACTTCATTGCACACGTCATCAGAGAAGAGATGTTGTTGCGAAGGAGAGAGAAAGTTAATGTTTTTGATTAAAGATTAAGAGTTAATTAATAAAAAATAAATAAAAAATTGTGTGCACAGATAAATGATTTATAATAAACACCTGAAAATTCAGTTGAAAAGAATATAAGAGTATAATCTAACAGATAATAAGAATTTAAACCTTTTATCAGGTAGCCTATATAATGTGTTAATATACTGCATTGTGCCATCTCTAGCTAAATATATTTTTAATATGTGCTGGGACATAATTTTGCCTTTTAAATAATTAATTTATTACATTACAGTTAAGTTGTTCGTTTATTTATTACATTACAGTTTATTTCAGCATAAAATCTTTTTGTTCAATGTCATGAAACTGGTGCTTCTTAAGAAGAGAATTTAATAAAATATCAGTTGTTTACAATAAATAACCATAGTAACAGGGTTGATGATGTAAGATAGATTGTTCTGTGCTATCAAAATTGAACCATAAAATGACATAAAAGACTTTAACTTGTCCTTGAAGAGTTCATTTGTTGAAAGGATGATAATGTCATTATGGCAAAGTTTTTAGGATTAATGAAAAAGGTTATTGTCTACAAATGGAAGAATATAATAATAACATGAACAATGAAAAATACTTTTACAGCATTTAGTAAACTTAATGTTAAATTCTATTAGTCAAATTAATCAAATTTCTAATCGTGGTTACAATTATGGATGACACAATTACGTAATCGTTCAAATCGGCAATTAATCGTTCAAAGTCCACTTATGTTATTCGGTGTGCTTAAGATGCGTTTTTTTCTTTCTACATGTTATCTTATGGGTTTTTCCCATTATTTTAACTTTAGTTTTAGTATAACATTATAATACCATCCATATTTTTACTTTTTTATAATTTAAAGAAGAAACCAATCCGATGTATATTTGACATTTGAGGCTTAATACTATAGAAAAGCACTAAAAGTTTTTCAGTTAGAGTGATTTCAGCTTTGTTTATTTTCATATAAAAATACGTCATGCAGTTGCATCAAACAATGGTATAAACATCATTCAATGTAAATTGTGATAATCGTACTTAATAATCGCAATTACGATTTCAAGGGAATAATCAACAATTATTTTTATCATAATCGTGCAGCCCTAAATTCTGTGTTTGTGGAAAAGTCTACAAATAGAATGTAACACAAACACAGATGATGCACTGGAAATAAATGGAAAAAAAAAATGTTATGTTGACTAAAATCTAAAAATATATAAAGAGGCAAAATGCTAACTTTAATGTAAATATTTGCTGCAAGGAGTTTGAAGTTGGCAGGATGCAAAAAATGCAACGTCATGATGAAAGAAAATAAAATATCTGTATTAGCACATTGTTCATGGTTCAGTATTTTTGTATGCACTTGTGTGCGACGGTCTCATGGCACCCATTTTGAAGAATGGCCCATATGCCATGGTGCATTATGCAGCCACATGTTGGTTTCAGTAGCATCACCTGTTTGGGCGGGCGTTTGGCGTGCCGCTACACTCACATACAGTCTGATAGTAATGGCTGTACAATCTCCTTCATTCGCTTTTGTTCTCTTTACTGTGATTCTCCAGTCACAGTTGGGAAAGCAAAATAGGTGTTTGATGAGGATCGTTCCTCCCCTGCGTTTTTCTTCTGGGCAAATCAAAGGCAGTTAGTCACTTGTCTTGTTGTGAGGAATGGGCGCCAGCTCGCGCTTTCTCTCGGGTTTATTTGAAATCCAATATGACTTGTGCTGACGCTTTGACTTTGCTTTTCTGACCTTTGCAGCATTTTCTTGGCAAAAACAGTGTCATATTGTTTAAAATGTGTTCTGTAAGTCGAATCCTGAAGGGGAAGTCTGCATATCAGAGGTTTGTCTTTATGTCCCAGGTGTCTTTTAGTACTTTATGCTTCTGTCGCGGATGTTGAAATAGTCTCTGTGGTCTCCTGTATTCCCTACAGGGCTGGTTTTTCTTTGAAGGAAATAAATGCAGTTTCATGCTTGACTTGTGGCCTCGATGCACTCGTTTCTGTCATTGGAAAATGTAATCTCTTTATGATTAGACGAGCTCTGGTTCCCATATGGAAGCCTGACACACACCTAAACGTGAGCGTACAGTCGCTCGAAGCATATTTATATCTGCTTTGCTCATGTTTTAATTGCTGTTTGGAGTCTGGTGGCTTGACATTGACGTATTGATCAGGTCTTAGAAAAGCCTCAATAACAGGCAGATCTAATTGATTACTCCGCATTGACATGCAGGGGCATTATGCCTCACCACGAGCGCAGACTGGGAATATTGATGTGTGAAATGAATTCCAAGCATGAGCGAGGAATGACTTTCACTTATTTTAGCTTGTTGTGTTACTGTTCTAATGAAATAGCTTGAGCAATTTTCCTAGTTTTTTGTTTGTTTGTTTGTTTGGGAATATCGTGTTTGAGGAAATTAGACTCCCCAGCCAAAATGCATTGGCAGCTTTTGCACTTGTTATCGGGCTTTTGGTTTTGAACCTTCTCCTGTGTGTTAAATCAGCTCATTATGCTGCTGTATTTCCAGTCTTCTTTAATTTGTTCTGTTAGACAGGCCGTCTCCGTTTAAAGGTGTTCTCCGGGGAAAACTTCAGCAGCAGACAGAGAGGATGTTAAGCGGAGGGCAGCCGATAATGATCATCTCTCTGACTACTGAAAGTTGCTTCTAATGATCTGCAAATAAAACACAGGTTGCCACTATTGTATTTGCTCATCTGAGGGATTCTCCTGACTGCATTTCTGGGATAGGAAACATGTAGCACTCTAATAATCTCTTAATCATCAATTAGCAATCTCATAATAGTCATAAGTTTACAATCAAGATCATATAGCTGATATGGATTATTACAAGCTTTGCTCTAGTCAAGAGAGAGTATATTAAAAATCTGCACCACTTATGACATTTCAAACCATGTCATGTGACTAATCACTCCAGAAACATGGGAAATGACATCATGACATGCTGATTGACACAGTTTGGTAGTAGTCAGGGAAATTTCATGAGATTCTGCCAAAAACAGGCTCTGGTGAAACATCTATTAATTGAAATGTATATATCACTGTTCATGAGTCTTTTGCTCACCAAGGCTGCATATTTTTGATAAAAATGTACAGTAAAAACAGTAGTATTATGAAATATTCTAGCAACTTAAAATAGCAATTTTGTTTTTGCAACTATTGTCAAGCAGTATCATCACTTACAAATGTTGCCAATGTTATGACATGTCCACTCCAAAAAACAGATTGTAATACCATTTGTGCCACTAGTTGCATATAAATGATTGCATGAAAGTCTTCTCTGAGCCAAATGAGATTCATCTATTCAGATGTGTCTGCTGTAAATGCATCCAAGTGATTCGACCCATCTGACAATGGCAGGACCACACACTCAGAGCATAATTCAGTTTTTACTTTCATGTCAACCCCCCACACACCCTTCCAAGTCAGTGAAGCTCTTATCCAAGGCAAAGGATTACATTTTTGCCCATTTATGTAAATGGATATCTACTGAAGCAGTTCAGATTAAACGGCTTGTTTGCTACAGGCTACGTCAATAATATTTCACAGCCGGGATTTGAACCACTAACCCCTCTATGCTCTTTTTCCTGCAGAGCATCACCTAACAAAAATATCGGATAGGCCTGTATCAAGCACTACGGTCTAAATCGTTTCACAGCCACTCAGGGAAAATGTTCTGGCGATTTGAAAAAACTTTGATGCTTTTAATGCTACCTGAACAGGAAACAGTTCTGTTTTACTACATTTAGCTAAAGCTGGAGTGTGTCATTTTTCGGCCAGCTAGCACTAAATTTATCACTAAATTGCAAAAACAATGACTGTTTTCGAACAGGTTTCATGGACCCTAACCTTGTCTGCTATTAGTTGGGTGTACAGATAGTCCCACCCCCAACAAACACAATTAATTGAGTGATTGGTTGTTTCAGGTTAGGATGCTCAAACAAACAGTAATTTGAACCAAACAGGGAATTTCTAGGAAATGAACAGGAATGAACACACTATTTGCTTATTTATAGTTGCAAAATACATTGTCATATGAGAAAGTATTATAATGTTGAAAAGAATTACTTAAGCTCTACATGTGAATTCATTTAGAGCGTGTCCAGATTTCTTTCTTTCTTTCTTTAGATTTACATGATGTTAAGAAAAACAACTACCAGAATATAGAAATTATTTAATTAAATAATTTATTTATTTATTATAAAATGTGTTATTTATTTATTTAGATTTACATGACGTAAGAGAGAAAACAATTTATTTAGAAAATTATATATACATATATTTGTTATTTATTTACATTGTCAAGGAAAAAAACTAACCTACATTAAACTGGGTCATATTAGGACCCAAAATGTATTCTATATTGCATACAATAAAGCCTATTTTTAGCACTATGTGGATTTTTTTATTGCATTGTGACATTATTTTCGTAACATTTTAGCATGTTTTTCTCAAATTGCTCTTATTTTGGTTAAAACCATTGTGTTACAGTATTTGTACTGTTACAGTAATTTTGAAAAATTGTAATTGTAAAAAATACAAGACTAAATATTTGAGGCAGAGATAAAAGACAAATGTATCGCTCCATATTTTGCCTGAATTACTGAATACATTACAGTAATGAAGGAAATGTACTTATTTGTCATGTAAATAATGTCACAAAACCAGCAAATAAAATATTCATGGTCGTGAAAACTTTTTTTTTCTGATTTTTCTGCATGCACAATATCATTTCTTCTTCGTTTCTCTTGATTTTGAGGTGAGATATAATCCAGACATGTTCCTGACAGGTTTTTGTGTGATTCACCTTGAAAGAAGGTGATTCACTGTGACAGATATCATGGAAGAAGAAAAAACATCCTCTCATGGTTATCTGACACGTCGCAACATCTCAAAACGTCCCGCAAACGATGCAAGACAAGAATGTTTTATCCCACGAATGTGAAAGTTTTTTTTTTTTTTTTTTTTTTGCACTTTTCAGCTTCACGACAGCTCAAATCCGAGCACATTTCAGGAGAAAAAAAAAACATTTTTGTTGCCATCTGTCTGAGTATTCCCTGACTAATGTAGCTTACAGTCCCTCAGAGATGTTGCTTAAATTCGGTACAGATTTGTTCCATTAGATTGCATCCATCTAGTTGTTTTTCCTCCTGCTGCTAAACAGTTCAGTCTGAGTGCGGTCGCTATCCACCACTTTATTTCCTGCTGCTACAGGAACTGACAGCATCTGGCCACATCAGTAAGAAGAAACATCCCACGTGGAGAATATCGCTGTATTCTTCTCCACAGAGCAAATCCCCAGAACGCCGACCTTCTAAACAGAGGCTCTTTGAGGGCTCATTGATGTGGGTGTGTTGTTAAATGTGCAGAGTGTGCACCGGAGGAGAGGAGGCAGATTATTTATCCAGAGAGCTGGAGCACGAAGCAGGTCAGCGAGCCACTATCGTGTCACTAGACGGTGCAAAGGTAGGAGAGCAATACTGCCTCTGATCAAACGTGTGTTTCGCCTGGATGATCTTGCAGGTGGGTGCCGCGGAAAGCTTTCTGCTTCTATCCCGGATTCCTGACAGAGGAACGGTGTCACTTAGTTACCCTCTAACGGATGTGAGTGATGACAGATGTGTCAGCGTGCTGCCTTTGAAATATAACCGCTAAAAAAACATGAAATAAAATAATGACGAGGCAGGCGGAGATGAGAGATAAAGGACAAAGAGACACGGCTGTCCTAATCCAGTTTTGATTTGTATAAAGGAAAAATAAAAATCGACTTATCGCAACGTGTTTTGCCTGCTGGTGTAGCGGTGATAATCTCCAGGTTGCAATTCTGATTTGATGTTATCGGATAAAAGCGGTTGTGATATCTCTATTCTCATGTTCCCCGGTGGGGCGGTTTTCTAAGTCTGAGCAACGAAGATGGAATTTTCTAAGTTTGAAGGAGGCCAAAAGTCTGAGACCACTGGTGAAAAGTGTGAGTGAAGTTTAATAGAAAACCTGACTCTTAGAATTTGTTTAGTCTCTCTTTTGCTGTACACACTTAAAAATGAAGGATCTTTTCTGGCATCTATGATTCCATGAAGAAGCCTTAAACAAATAGTTTACCCAAAAGTTAAAATTTGCAGAAAATTTACCATTTAAAATGTAGATGAGTTTGCTTCTTCATGGGAACAGATTTGGAGAAATTTAGTATTGCATCACTTGCTCACCAATGGATGCTCTGCAGTGAATGGGTGCCATCAGAATGAGAGTCCAAACAGCTGATAAAAACATCACAATAATCCTCCAGTCGATCAGGTAATGAAAAAAATTAGTGAAAAGCTGTTATTAAGAAACAAATACATCAGCAAGACTTTTTTATTTTTAAACCATCACTTCTGGCCAAAATATGAGTCCATAATTCATAAGTCCATGCCCTTTTGTCCACTCACATAGAAATCCACCAACATACAGTATTTTTTTAGAACTGTTTTGGCCTGTTTTCACTTGTAAACGGTGCTTGATCTGTGCATATTTCTCTCCTCATTCAGATGAATTTTTTTTTTTTTTTTTTTTTTTACTGGAGAAAGCAATATTATGCATAGAGTACTCAAATTTTATTTAATAGTAATTGTTTCTCAATGATGGATTTGTTTCTTTAAAAACACTCAGCTTTTCACTGTTAATTGATGGACTGGAGTGGTGTGGATTACTTGTGGATTATTGTGATGTTTTGATCAGCTGTTTGGACTCTCATTCTGACGGCACCCATTCACTGCAGTGCATCCATTGGTGAGCAAGTGATGTAATTATTCTTTGGGTAACCAAAAATGGTACATCTAAGGCATCACTGAGAAAACGGTCTTTTTCAACCTTTATTTTGAGGAGTGTTATGACAGGAACACTGGAGCAAAATCTAATGATCATATTCTCCACAACAAGAAAATCAAAGTCATATAAACCATTTCACTATTTTGTATTTTTGCTAAGTCTCTTTTCAAATTCTGTGTGATGTCTGACATTTGTACTCCACACACAAACCTGCACAAGTGCTAGATGAGCAGCTTTAGCTATGAAGTTTTTCAGGAGTCATTACTAGTGGTAATTTCATGGCTCTGTAACTGAAAACTAATGTTGGTTAACATTTGGATTATTGGTGCAGTTTAGTGGCTTTTCCAGAGTGCAAAAATAATGTTTTGATTTAATTCATACAAACCAACAGCCCAAATAATCGATTACCCATATTAACAAAAGCTGCTGATTAGAGTTTGTTACCAGAGATTAAATGGAGACTTTTCTTCTTTTCAGATGTTTCTCTGAAGAAAAAGACACAAGTCTCCTCTAGAGTTTCACGTGATTTTCCAAATCAAACATTGCCCTTCAGATTCTCCTTAAACCAAAGAAGATCTGCTATGCATTTTTAGCTCTATACTCTTATTGCATTACAGATGTTGACTTAGTTGTGTCTATTTTGTATTTTTGCCAAGGAATTTTAGGGGAAACATCTGAAACAAAGGGGAAAAGTCCAATTGTTTGTCATTCTGCATTATAAATGCACAAGCAAATAGAAAATAGTTAAAGTCCTGAATAGAGCAGCTTATGGGCTCTGGTCTCTTTGTGAAGTGTGCGGGTTCTGGTGCGTTTAACGTGTCTGTAATGCAGTGTAGATTGAGCTGAGATATTTGAAATAGAGTCTGACATTCGGTCAGCATGAGTGCAGTGGGGAATGGGTTTCTGTAGAGCATTATGGGAAGGCTGTCAGATGAGATTGCTGGGCGGCATCCAGGTAAAAATGCTGCCAGTTGCAACAAACGCTATACGTAAAGAAAAACCTTGGAAATACTGCATTTGCAATGATCACTAAAGACTTCCTCATAGCTGTGATTAAAATGCTGTCATCATTTACTGTCCTTCATGATGTTACCATCCTGAAGTTGTGGAGCACAAAAGATGTTGTTAATAGCAGAAAATCTTTGCTGCTTCTTTCCATACAATGAAAGTCATGCCGGTATATAATGACAGTTTTCATTTTTGAGTGAACTATCTGTGATAAAATGAAATGGCATGTGAATGACAGGCAGATAATTTCTGTTTAGTAATAACAAAAGAGTGTGTTGTACACAAATTCTAGCTCCATCAGTCACTGTTGTGGTACATCTTAACCTTTTAAAGCAGCGCTTTATTTGCCTTTACTTGATGAGCTCATAGTCTTGTTTTAAAATCAGCCAGGAGATCAATGAGAGCTGCTCGATTTTACTGTCCCTCCTCTTCAGTCACTTTTAATAAACAGTTGATCTATCTTTACAGTCCAATGCTGCCATTAAATTATCATTGACTAATGGCTATGACAAGCACAGGGTCGTTTAAGCCTTGTGACGGTCATGAACAGACGGTGGGCGGTTCGTGGACGTGCAGTCTAACTTTGTTGTGTTGCTGACACACTATAAAGCTTATTACAGCAGTTCAGAACAGTGTTGTTTTAGTATTTATACTAAATGCTAGTATAGTATTTATTAATATTTTGAATCATTTACCAAAACATCTGAAATAAGTTTAAAATAAGAAAACAACAGATATAGTGGAACATGTTCATAGTTAATAGGATGAAGTCCACGTTTGTGTGATTTTTACTCATTTTATTTTGTGCTTTTGTATTTTTTTTTATTTCTTTTTGTTTCATTTTAGCTTTTATTTATTTTTGTTTTAGTTTTTGATTTGTTTGTTTTTATCATCTAATACTTATACATTTATTTTATTTCAGCTTTATTTCAAGTAATGAAAAAGATTTTCAATAGTCAGTATAACAATGATTAATCAATATTAAGTGTAGCTCATAAATATTCATGAGCCAAATGTGGTAAGGTTTGTAATGTGTTAACAGCACCTTTTTGATGTGAAAACTTGCATGTGTAGTTGTCTGCGCCACACATCTTTTTCTGTCCAAACGGGCAGTTCTTAGTCAGAAAGAGCTGCTGAACGGAGCAGTCTTGACGCTGATAGTCGTGAGTCTGACTCTGCAAGACAAGGTTCACAGATGCATCCTTGTACACTGCTCCACACGCCGGCAGGTTTCAGACGGACTGACCTCAAAGTTATTAACAGACATTTTCAAGGCTGAAGTGGCCTGTTTTTTATTACCAGTTACATCCACGCTACTGTATCTGCTCAGGATGAGGGGAAGGAAAAGGGCAATCAGTGTTCTTGGAGAGGCTGCAGCCTGGCCGCTTAAGCGATGGAAAACAAATTCTGTGCCAAGTTCAGTCTTCATAACTGACACCTCACGGATCGGATATTGAGCACCACAATTTATTACCAATGAGAGCCTGACTGCTCCTAGAATAAAAGCAATAACTCACTGAGTTCCAGAATCAGCTACGAAATCTTTCCCAGCTCTTGAGATTTACTTCAGCCCTTTAGCATCCGACTCAAATGCTGCAGAACATCTACCTGAGTGCTTAACTGAATGAAGATCTGCTGCTAATAGCTTTGTTTCCTTGATGTAGAAGAGTTTAGAAGTGACTGTTCATGTATATCGAATATAATTCGATTTACTGTGAGCCAAAACAGTATTTGCATACTCAAGCCACACTAAAACATGTCTTAATGTCAGTGCATTAAATAAGAAAACAAACAAAAGTGGCATTGAGTAATTATTAAGAAATCTGGATTTACTGTAATTCTGAGAAAAGATTTGGCAGAATTCGACTGCAGTTTCCTCTTGTGTTTAATGAAGTAGCTAACATTCATACATTTAAAAGAAATAATAGACGTAGATGAGTTTGTTACGTCATCGGAATAGATTTGGAGAAACTGCATTACAACAGCTGATAAAAACATCACAATAATCCACATGTATTCCTCCAGTCCTTCAGTTAACATCTCATAAAGTTAAAAAACTGAGTGTTTGTAAGAAACAAATCCATAAAGCCGTTTTTACTGCTTCTGAAAATCATTTTCAAGGTGGAGCAAGCAGTTGTATTTAAAAAAAAAAAAATTGCACCTATGAATCGTGCACAATAAGAGTAGAAACATGTATTAAGCAAGTAAATAGAGTAGTGTTTGTTGTCTAGACTTAAGGCTCAAATTACAGTGGTTTGAACTGTACTGGATCGTCTCCGTGCTGATCGTTATATGCTAACTAGCTCTTTGATTAGCTTGTAATACTACAGCAGTATTCAGATCACAAGCATGTCAAACAACACAACCCGTCTTATCAATTCACGCCTTCCCTTTTCATCTCTCCTCCTCTTCTTTACCAATCCTTCTCTTCTTTGTTCTTTAACACGCCATCTGAAAAGACATTTGTAATCAAACGAACCTCTGGAGTGTAAACCTCAACAGCAGGTGGTCTGTCCTTGGCATACTAATAAGCAGGGAGTGACACATCAACACAGACCCAGACTTCATGAAATATGGTCTTTCTCAAGCAGCCTGCTGGTTGAAACTGCTCGATTTGAGTCTGAGATGTCACATCTAAAGACAGTTTTCACGGAAATCTCGCCCTCTTCAGTTGCAAGTCTGACGATAAAAACAGATTGTGGTGACAGACTACACGACTTCCCCTGACGTTTCCTGTCAAGTATTGCAACGGTGCAATTTGGCAGCAAATCAGTGAGAAATTCGGGAAAATAAGTCAAGAACGGACGTAAACAATTGAACTCGAGTGACCCTGTCTCTGTGTGTGATATTTACTGTGAACAGTTTGCATATTTACGTTTATTCATTTAGCAGACGCTTGTATCCAGAGTGACTTACAAATGAGGAACAAGCAATTTGTCACAGAACCGACAATATTCATAGTATACAATGTCAGGTTTATTAAAAGATAGAATAGAAAGCAAGCGGTGAGTTTTTTTAAATGCATTGGATAAAGGTTGTGGAGTGGTTAAATGCTTGTATGTGTTCCAGTATGTTATTTTATTATAATGTATTATTATAATTTTGAATTTGTTTTTCTTTTTAGATTTCTGTTTATATTTTATTTTTAGATTTTTCTTTGTTATTTTATTTTATTATTAATAATCAGTTTATTACAGTTAGATACAATTCCAAGTTTTCGAATTGTAAGTTTTTAAATTTTAGGTTTTTCATATTGTGTTTGTATTTTGTATTTTGAGTATTTCAGGTGAAAATTTGTAGTTAATAGTAGTTTTTGCGTCATTCAGAATTGAATGGAAAATGTGTGCTAAATTCCAGCTATTATATTTGATTTCCATTTGAATTGCAGTAACAAACAGAATGCAAATGTAATTAATTAAAATTAATTTATTTTTTTATATTTCATCATATTTAATACATTAACTTTTGCTGTGTTGAATTTCTCTTCCTGTCTTTCCAATTCATATTTCAAATCATTAATTGTTGGTTCTTCAATTTTGCACTATCCTGTTTCGTGCATAGCTTCAGTGAGAATTTTTTTTTTTTTTTACATTTTTTTGTTTTTTGTAAACCGTTTTGTAGCTTTTCACAGTCAAGTCATTTTCTGATGGATAAAGAAAACTTTCTGAAATTCATCTCATTACACAAGAAAAATACAGTATACAGTTGCAAACACAATTTGACTTTCACTTCAGATATCTGAAATGACATCTGTATCCTTTGCTAATGAAAGCTCATTGTCATCAGTCAGTGAGTGTTTGTGCTGAATCTAAGTGGCTGTTGTATAAGACTCATCAACACTCTTTGCATTTTGTTTCAGTGGCATGGATCTGGCGTCAGGGTGATCGATGCATCACTACCTCAGATATATCACAAAGTCCATGCGTAAATGCATTGCACTTGTCTCATTTCGCAGTCTTGCAATTTGTCGGTGTGAGCAGTTAAACACCAGAGCCACTCGACTATCACTCCTCACATCAGGTGATCGCTCTCACAGACGCCATTGCTCCTCTCTATTCAATAATACAGAAGCCACTTCGGCTATGGTCCCAGAAATTCAGGTTGCCTATTTCCCAAGGCAGAAGCGAGTATTAGCAGCTTGTCGGAGGCTCTTTTTTTTTTTTTTGCTCGTATCCTTCTTAACTACATTATGTGCACGAGGTGCTTCTGCTCGTAAAACAGGTGATGAATATAGAAAGGGTCAACTACTGGTTTCTGGATGTGAGGGTACGGCTCTTCCTTTACTGTTCCCCTGTCTGCCATAACTGAGTTTAAAAACCATCCGCAGCATCAGCTGATTTCCTGTGGGAGAAACTATAATGTTCTTAAATGAGACGATCCTTAGTTCCTGATTCGTACTGCGGCCCGACATGTAGCTTCAGGGGGTCCGTCTTCCATCAGGAACGGGTCTCAGAATGGCTCTGCTGTAGTTTGGGGCAAAAATGATTTCGTCTGGCAAATTGAGCAGAAAAAAAGATTAATGTTACTGAAAAGGTTCAAATGTGAAGTAAAAGGGACTCTGTAGACAAGCTCTATCTTAAACAGTAACCCTCTAAAGCAAGCCTGACATTCTTTTAAGAGAAAAAAAAATGGAGCAGTTTATTGAAACTTTAGCCAAAATGGCTCATATACAGTAGTATGAAACAGTGAGAACACGGTGCTCATACCTGAGGAGGAAAAAACATCTCCTTTAATTCCCAAACCGAGCAAAAATATGCAATATCTTTTTGCAGATGCTGATATTTAAATGGCCAAAAAGTGAAACTAATTTTGGTGCTTGTAATGTAAATCAGTGAGATCTTTATAACAGACTAGTGTAACAGACTAGTTAAATACAATTATATAAATATCATTTTTCACTCTATATCTCCCAATAATATGTCTTATAAGATGATATTTAAATGCTTTGTTTTATGACAAAGACATATAATGCAATACAATGATCATTGAACATGATTTTTCAAAAAAAAAATTATACATTTAATCAACCAAACCTAAGTTGCTTCAGTCTAGTAAATGTTCATCTTAAAATATTACTAACAATATAAACGCTATTCATATGTTTAAGACACACAAACCACAAGCTGAAGTTTTACATTTGTACAATTAAGGCTATATTAAAATGCCTCTTACTCACTTAAAACGTAAACTCAGTCAGATAACAGAAGGCCTGTACTGTAGTAGGTTGTGTTCAACAGGTCTTTCAGTAAAATAGTATTCATGCACATTTAGAGGACTCAGAAAATTGTGTATAAACTATGATTCAGCAGGCTTTATAGGGTTAATATTACTTTATTTGTTCCTGTAGCTCAAACATTAGAGAACAGCATTGCAATTCCAAGGTCACAGGTTCAATTCAGGAAATGCATAAACTGATTAAATGTATGCAAAGTAAGTCACTGTGGATAAAAGCATCTGCTAAATGCATAAATGTATATGATTTTCGATCCAATAGACATTTTGGTTGCCTTGGTTACCTTTTTATCAGTATATACAGTGGGGAAAATATATATTTTTGATCCCCTGCTGATTTTGTAAGTTTGCCCACTTACAAAGAAATTAAGGGTCTGCAATTTTTACTGTAGGTTTATATGCAGACATATTTATTTGTTTATATATATATATATATATATATATATATATATATATATATATATATATATATATATATATATAGTTTTATTCAATATCGCTGACAACCAATCTTTTTTATTTTTTTTTATTATCATTATTATTTTTCATTTTTCATTTTTATATTTGAAAGTCAGTTTCTGTATAAACAAAAACATCTTCAAAAGCTTGACTGTTATTGACATTATTCAAGGAAATTACTCACCCTGACCTGGCATTTCTGAAAAGAAAACACTTTTCCTGCAAACACATTTCAGTGGTTTAGTCTTTTAGCTAAAATTACAAAAACAATCTTATGTAAAGTAGGTGTTTGAAGCCAACATACAGAAGGACTGCTAAAAAAAACAATCATTTATGGATTTCTCAATGAGATACAGCCCTTCCCCATGTGACAACTAGCCCCGGTGTGGCCAATATTGTAAAGTTATGTAGGACACAGTGGTATACAGTGGTGTGCAATGCACGATAATTGCAAAAATCACACTTATGATTATTTAAGTCGATATTGAGATCACTGATTTTGGAATGATCTGGGGATTTTAGTGTCATTGAGATATTTTAGTATAGACCATTTTCCTGAGTAAACGATGAGCACCGCCATTACGAATTCTAACTTCCGATTGGATGCTCTTCCGTTCCGGTCTCCATAGGAACCAATTCAAATAGTGCCCATCTGTTTTTAATGTAACTAACATCAGCAGCTTCGTGTCATCTACACACTCATTAAACTTTGAGGAGTGAGGCACTGACAACTGACGGTCATTGTGACACTGTAAGGTGATGGTGCTATGGAGCCATGTGCTTTTTAAAAACATTTTAAAAGGTTTAACATTAGATTATCAGATCGGATATACTGTACACTAATTTGACTAGAAACACTGGAGACCAGAAATGCAAAGCATCCCTCCAATTAAGAGTCAGGCGTGACTTCTGCGTTCAGGAAAAACGTCTATATAGTACGTTCAGAGTGAGATGACACATTTTCCATTCTGCAGTGGACTGTGATGACATGCATATGAATGTGAGTCTGCTCTGCTCCACATGTCTGTCAGGGATTAATCTGACTCCGCTGTGCTGCTTGAAGTTGACAATACGTTTACAATATTAAACCATATGGCAGTGCAAGTCTTTGGACGGAGCCTGACGTGTGTTTTTTGTTGGTTTTGCGCCAGTGTGAGAGTCTGACAGTATGCCACATGTTTACATGTCAACCGTTGCTACACTAGAGACTCTGTCCTCGCAGCTGCTCCCATCTCTCTGTTTTCCTCACATTTGGCCTTCCCAGCATCCCCTCGCAGCTCCTGCCTTTGACAGAGCCTCTGTAACCTGCACACAATGAAAGGCCCTTTCACTCGCTACAGACTATTTGCTGCTTGTTCAGGTATTTGATAGTGTCTGTTTCTGACTCTTTCCTTCGTCTGCACCTGTGGCCCACAGGCATTCAGCAGATATAATTTGATTTGACAGGATGGGTTCCTGATTCACAGCTCTGCTTCTTTGGTTTTTATGTTCCCATATTCCCTTTGTCAGGATCCCCATGGAGAAAAGGCATTGGGTTTTATCATCCAACAGATGGGAATCTTATTCCCATATTCCATAATCGACTAAGACTGTGGTGATTTGAAGACAGTTGTTGATTAAGGTTATAGATTAAAGCAACAAGACACAAGAGATTATTCCTTATTGCTTTAATTGCTTTAGAAATTGTTTTTATTTTTTTGTAACACCATGGTAAAATCACTGTAATATATTGCTTCAAATGGATTATAAAACTACAATATGATAAAAGATACCAATGTTCAATTAATAGTTACATTATTATTATTACTGTTACTATTATTAACACCAACAGCAGTATGATAATAATAATTATAATTATTAGCAGTAGTAGTATTAGTAGTACTTGTGAAATGTGAATATAATAATGTAATCAAAGATATCGATGTTCAGTACTTACTTACATTTATTAATATAATTATGGTTAATATTATGGTTTTATTCTTATTCGTATTCACAACAACAATAACAATGATAACAAAGATGACAACAACAACAATAATATATTAGTATATTAAAATATAAATATAATTACACTGTATATTATATTTAGTAGTAGTAGTAGTAGTAGTAGCAATAATACATCATCATCTTGTCATGAACAATTAGTCAATAATAATAATACAAATAATAACTGTAATTAGGATGATTTATCTTTCACTAACCTTACAAATTAGCATTTTTGACAGTCTGACATTGATTTTTAAAAATACATGCAGAGCCGATCCTCCCTATATGCAAAATACGCAAGCTGCGTAGGGCCCCCGAAACACCAGGGGGCCACCTTGCTCTCAAAGATGATTTAATTTTAGTTTTTGAATTTGGCCAGTGGTTATGAAAACAAAAATGATAATTTATTTTAATGCTGTGTGCTGTCACCCTTTCTAGATAAAAATCAGGCAAAACATGTAATGTGAATGTTGTACAGTCTTGCTCGAGACTAAAAAAATTAGTTGAAAGCGTACTGAGCCGCTCAAGAGACACAGTTTCTCAAGCGCTTTCTTTGAGCGCGATTGGAGACGGTGTGAAACAAATGCGTTTCATTCATTCATTCATAACCACTCATACCCCACTCCACCGACACAGTTTTGTATAGGGCCACCAGAAGTCTGGGATCGGCACTGAATACATGATACAGTTAATTCAAGTAGGACATGATAACCTGTGGTTCAGTGAGAGTGAGAGTTATGAGCTGATTCAGTGAGGAAGTGATTCAGGGCAGGATTCAAATCAATTTGAAATACATTCATTCAGTTTGTTTGCAAATAGGACAGTGGTATTTGTGGCGCCCTTTCTTTATTTTTCATCTGTGAATTTTACCTCTATAACAGTTATCAGTGTCAAAATTCAGATTATATTATAAATGAGTTAATATGTGACTCTGAAGCAGAAAAACCAGTCTTAAGTCGCTGGGGTATATTTGTAGCAAAAGCCAAAAATACATTGTATGGGTCAAAATTATTGATTTTTCTTTTATGCCAAAAATCATTAGGACATCAAATAAAGATCATGTTTCATGAAGATATTTTGTACATTTCCTACTGTAAATATATAAAAACTTAATTTTTGATTAGTAATATGCATTGCTAAGAACTTCATTTGGACAACTTTAAAGTCGATTTTCTCAATATTTAGATTTTTTTTGCACCCTCAGATTCCAGATTTTCAAATAGTTGTATCTCGGCTAAATATTGTGCTATCATAACAAACCATACATCAATGGAATGCTTATTTATTCAGATGATGTATAAATCTCAATTTCGAAAAATTGACCCTTATGAGTGGTTTTGTGGTCCAGGGTCACATATCATGTTGAGGTCAATTAGTTGTCCAGGTGTGAGTGCACACATTGCCTGTACTGTTTTAGCATCACAAAACGTCTTGTTATTTATTCACAGAGCAGTTTAATAACTGTTCATACGCTGTCTCTGTAATTGTTCACATTTTATGAAGGTCTTGGCCTATTGTTCTTATTTGAATGTTTTCTGTATCTTGGCAACATCAGCAAAGTCCTATTCTCACAGAAATATATTTAATTTATCAACGGCTGTTCAAATCCATCTTTTGTGCTTTAACTCAGGCAAATCCAAATTAGATTAGCTAAACTTGTTTGTTTGCATCCAGCTTATTTTAAAGAATCTTTATACAACTTTTTTTGTATTTATATATTTATTTATAAATATGTCCTATTTCTTCTTTATCACCTCGCCATGTCTGAACTGGCCAAGTTTCTGTACACCAAGTAGGCGTTGTTACCGACTGTCATGTTATAACATATTCATTTGTCTGAAAGGAACTTGGTTCTTGCATCTTAGTCTCAATAAATATGCTTGGAATAAAGTTTAAGTTCTGAAAGTTGCAATACATTTCCATAATACAATGAACTTTTACCTCAAAAGATGAAAGAAGATTTGATTCCATGAAAAGAGCCCTTTAAGTCCTGTGCTCTGTCAGATTGCATAAATATGCCGCTGTACTTCTGTCTCAAGCGTTTTAAGTGAGTACAGAGGGTTTGAGCACCTGTGAAGAGGCAGAGCTCGGTCCCAGAGGGCCTGATGAGAAATCAGAGCCTCCAACAGAGAGAAAATGACGTCATGTTTAAACAGTGTCAGAAGTAATCTACTCTTATGATTTGTCTTATGAAGATAAATGGGCAGAACACATCTGAACATGTATTGTACTGTCAACAGAGCAGAATATGGATGATGAAAGGCTTTGAGGAGTCTGTAGGGATTTGTTTTAGTAACGATGCCCTGTAAAATGAGAATAATGTACTTTACACTTAATTAAATCAAAATGGACCCTATTTGTGTTCTTAATGTCTCTTGTCTCCTTGTGTACATTCTTTAGTGCATGGTTTTCCAAATCCATTTCCAATTCAAATGTTTCAGTCAATTTAGTCTTTCTGATTTGTTCCCCTTTATTACATATCCTGTTCAGATCAGAAATGCATCTATTATTGAAGTAAAATGGATTTAAACTGCACTTTGAACTGCTTTTAAGTTCTATACCCCTTATTAAAAATAATATTGTATTTAAATAGAACACCAGAGTTGATTAAAAGTGACAGTAAAGACTTTAATAATGTTACAGAATAATTATATTTCAGATAAATGCTGTTTTCTGGAAAAGAGTATAACTTTTTCCACAAAAATATTGCATCACAGGAATAAATTACATTTTAAAATATATTCAAATAGAAAACAGTTATTTTAACTTGTAAATTTCATTATGTAAATTTCAACAAATAAATGCAGCTTTGGTGAGCTTAAGAGACTTCTGAATGGTAGTGTATAGTAGGCCTGCTACTGTATATCTTTTTGTTGACTGATTGAGTGGTAAAATTGTACAACTGATATTTAAGAGAATTACAGTGTTGCTGGTGCAGCTGTACATGTTTGTGTTTTTGGGCTTTGTGTACTTATTTTGAAAAACCTCCAAAGATTGCGTGCTGTTGCAACTCAAGATGTGTCTGGGTGTTCCTTGAGTTTAATTATATACCATGAAGGGCCCTCAGCTCATTTCAAACACACAATGGCCCACAGCTCTTGGATGTAGTCATTTTAATCAGACCTACATTTGGAAGAACATACAGTACACATTAACATGTTATTATGTCAGTGTCAAGAGCCATTAATTAAAACTGTGATTAACGTATAGTTGCACTGATTGGTTTGTCATAAATGTATACCATCTGTAATGCTAATAAAACAGTAAACAACCAGTGTCAATGTTCACTATGCCTGTGCACCATGGCAAGAAATGTGCAATATATTTCAGCCTTTGGAGTTTGTCGATCAGTATTTTGATATTGATTTCCCTTGCGCTGTGCTGAAAATCTTAATTTGGTGTTCCCACTAAAAATGATTGGCCTTTTAAATATTGCTTGTAAATCTATCATTATGCTGATATTATCACCAAATCTTGTTTTCTTTAAATTAGGACACATTTTGCATTTCTTTTTGGAACTGACTGATCACAGTCAGTAAGTTTTTGTCAAATGCTATAACATTTAGGCTACTAGCATTTTCAAGAAAAAGAAAATGATAAATTATTATAAACATTGAAATATTAAACATCTTTTAAGGGCTGAAAAATATTGCACACCTTTGATTGACAATGCACATTAAAAAAAAATAAAAATAAACCTTAAACTCATGCAATTAAATGCAATTAAATCCAAATGTAATTAAATTATATAAACAATGATTTTTTTTTTTTTTTAGTATATTAACTATGCTGTATATATCGCACAGCCAAGGTTTTGACTGCTTTAGGATGTGTATTTTAATCCTTGAGTAAATCCCTCACAACCTGTTATAGTCAGACAGCAATCTATTTGCCAGCCAGAGGAATAAAGAATAAAATCAAATTCTTTTTTTTTCCTGCTGCATCCTTTCCCAGCAATTCAATTTTAAACATCTGAGAAGTTCATCCGTCAAACCCACCCATTCCCGACCTTCTGTAGGAGATTTTATGAACGCTCTGACTTCACCACTTGAATATTCCGTTTGAAATTTTAGCATGTGGAATTAGCATATGGGTGAGTGATAATGTCAGTGTTATGAATGGTTTTCAATAAAACCGCTAAAGTAATGATACTGAACCTTTAACAGACAGCACTGCTGGTGAACTCCTTATTTTTCATCGTTTTATGACAGCTCGTTCGGTTAAATTGATCAGTTCAAACCTTCCCCGCTGAGGGAAATCATATTTACTCATGTCCCATAGGCCTGTCCTTAAAGTGTGAAGGAAAACATATTTTCTTATCCTCCTCATTTATGCTTTAAAGCCGCACTGAACAACATCTAAAGACATCAGTTGAGTTCGTTTAGACTGACCATATAAGCAGAAGAGCCACTAAGCATATATTTAACTCTTTATTCAGTTTTGTAAAATGCTTCCAAATGCTGCTGTCTTCTCTCCTGTCCAACCTTGTTCTCTGCATAAGTTTGAGCTTGGTCCAATTTTTAAATGTTTAATAATAATAAATAAATTGACCAAGCTTACCAACCATACTCAAGAAATCATATATGCTCACCAAAGGTGCCATTTATTAGATCAATAATACAGTAATGTGAAATATTTTTCAGCTTAAAATAACTGTTATTTGAATATATTTAAAATGTAATTTATTCCAGCTGAACATTCAGCATCAATACTCCAGTCTTCAGTGTCACATGATCCTTCAGAAATCATTCTAATATTCTGATTTGCTGCTCAAGAAACATTTCTGATTATTATCAATGTTGAAAACGTCTCGGTTACGTATGGTAACCCTCGTTCCCTGAAGGAGGGAACGGAGACGTCACATTGATGACCGACAAATTGGGATATCGGAGTCAATGCAAACTGGCATGCAATTATTGCATCCAGCTGTAATAAGGCAGCAGGTGCAATGCATACCAGGTTTTCGCTGAGGAGCTGAGCAGGTGACCCGGCCACTCAGTGGTGGTACAGCAACCGTGGTGACGGGATGTGACATCTCCATTCCCTCCTTCAGGGAACGAGGGTTACCATACGTAACTGAGATGTTCCCTTTCAGTTGGTCACTCTCAACGTCACGTCGCTGACTGACGAATTGGGATCCCTACCAAAGTGCCATGGGTGCTGCCCCTTCCAGTGCTCTGTGCGAGCCACCTGCACCCCTATTTGGTGTAGGCCGGGTCTCGGAACAAGTAGTTCCACTCTGCATTGTCAAAGCACTACCTCACTGGGTGAGATTGGATAACACTGGGAAAACGTACCTGTTCCACCTGGAACAGGGACGCTGTGGAAGCCCCATAATTCCTAAAGGAGTACTCACAGTGGGGCAGCGAGGTGGAACACAGGGACCCAACTCGGGCGGCTTGTGAGCGGGCCAGAGAGGGGTGTGGGGTGCAAGGCTCACCTGGTTCCACAGGTTGGCAGAGGGTGCATGAGTAGGACCTTTGTTGACGCTCTCGAACCGACCGCTACTACCATTTGGCAAAGGAGGAGGATGAGTGAGGTCCAGAACTGTTGGGCCAGGTTCTCGACTGCGTTGCCGAAGAGGCCGGTCTGGGACACAGGGGCATTAAGGAATCAATCTTTGTCGGCATCCCTTATTTCAACCAGACTCAGCCAGAGATGGCACTCCTGGATTACAAGCATTGACATCACATGACCCAGAGAACTCACGGTGACCTTCGTCGCTTGGAGCGCAAGGTCAGTGGCGGTTCGGAGTTCTTTCAGACCATCACCACCCTCGTGCAGGTCCTTCAGTGCCTTGGCCTGATGCACTTGCAGTGATGCCATAGCGTGTAAGGCGGAAGCAGCTTTCCTGCAAGCCGTGAACGAGCCCCAGATCGCGGCAGCGGCAACGGGATTCCACCCCACTGAAGGTAGCGGAGCCTGGTTCGTAGCTCCATGATGGTCATGTTCCCGTAGTGGGAACATGACCCATCCACGAAGGCCACCTCAGCATGCTTGATGCCCAGACACTTGAGGCAGTGATCATGACCATCACCCGTTGCCAGGTAACGACCACACCCAGAAACGCACAGGTGAAATGGCATCCTTATAAGGACGATCCGTCGTCTTTACAAAGACGCACCCGTGAAGCTCTTTTAGAGAAATTTGCTCTTTAGGAAACCCACTCGACTCAGGAATGAACACCGTTGAAGCGCCGTCTCGCCAACACACGAAGCTTCCAAGAGCGTGCTGAACTCATAGTTCACAGTTAAACACAGTTTGAGCAGAACAATACTAACGCTCGGCTCCGAAGCGAAAAGCTGGTTTGCATTGTACCTGCTGACTTATTATACTCACGCTGTGATCAGCAGTAGCTGGATGCAATAATTGCATGCCAATGTGCTTTGGCTTGTTTAGTTTACACTCGAAGTAGATTGGTCTACTGATCGAAGCAATATCCCAATTCGTCGGTCACCGATGTGAAGTTGAGAGGGACCGACTTAAATGGAACCGTTATTCTGCCTAATATTATTGTGGAAGCCATGATATATTTTTGTCAGGATTTTTTGATGAATAGAATATTCAAAAGAACAGCATTTATTTCAAATCTAATATCATATTGTAATATCATAAATGTCTTTACTGTCACTTTTGATCAGTTTTTCTTTAAAAATAAAATCTTACTGACTCCAAACTTTTGAATGGTGGTAACTTATATCCATGCAAAATTTGTATTTACTGTATATATGCCATTCAGAATTGACCGGTAAATGCTTTTTAAATACAATTCAATTCCTAAATATGAAGTAGGGTTGCAAATATGATGCAGAATTACAATTTGACTTTAAGTAAAGAAGACTTTAAGGAATAATTCAAATGAACAGACATTCAAATAAATTCATACAACTGTGATAGCTATTTTTTAATAGAAAAGGAAGGCTTTTCAAGACAAACTTGGAATAATGACTTGACAAAACTGTGTCTGAAAGTTTAAAAAATCTTGAGGTCTGGGGATTTATAGGCCTTGCACACTGACAGAACAATTTGATGTGACGTGACATTTGTTTCCCAGACTGGCATTGCAAGTTGAAGTTTTTGGAATTGTAATTCCATAAATTCAACTTCCTTTCAGTTTCCAATTTAGCTTCATGTCCGGTTTGGAAAATTCCAATTCCATCTGATTCTTAAATTCAGAATTTTCCAACCCTGATTTAATTGTATAAAGATAAATTTTTTATAGTAATTCACAAGTATGACGTTTCTAAAACAAAAGTATTTAGTAGATAAAGTATAAACATGTTCTCTCCAATAGGCTGAATGCGAAAGCCGGAGCTCTCATCTGCATTCACAGCCCAGCATGTCCTCTGCTGTAGTCTGGGACAGGAGGGCGACATCACTTCCTGTCCCTGCGTTTCCCTCTCTTTCTCTATTTCACTGAGTGACAACCGTGTCTCTATGTGTCTTAGCAGCTTCTCTGATAATCCTCACAGCTTTAGCAGCCTCAGTCCGTCTCTCAATGCACTAACACAGACAATTCAACACCTCCAGACTCTAGCAGAAACACGGCTTCTTTCAGGATTAGACGGCCACGTTTGTGGACTCAAATAGGCAGCTCTCTGGACAAAGGATTTAGCCTAGTGCTGGATTAGATTGCATTGTTAATGGAGAATGCTTTTTAGGTCACAACAGAGTTTAATCTGCCACAGAAACATATATCAGATGTCGTCAAATAAACAGAGGGCTTAATGGACATCTATTGGAAAACCTTTAATCCAACAGGAGACTTAATGTAGCTCTTAAAACAGGCTACGATTGTTCAAACTATTCCATAACAGCCACAGAGCTTAAGATCCAATCAATAGTCATTACTGAGAAAGCGATTACAACACAACTATCATTTATTTTGTTCTTTGTGTGTTTTTAAGAGTTCAGTGTATGTCTCTACTCTGGAATGTCTGTTAAAAACATTCATTATAAATTTTTGAAAAGTAATCAATCATATAATCAGTTACATTAATAAAGTAATGAAATAGTTACAGTACAGTACCAAGTACATTTATAACTTGTAATCTGTCTACATTTCCAAAGTAACCTTCCAAACACTGTAAATGCCCCCAATTATTCAACATTTTGTTTTAGTAAATACTGTTTGTAGCCAACCATCTTGAAACAGTTCTTAAAAAATTATCTGCCATTTTTATGTATTTATTGTGTTATGTTATTTGGACTTCATTCTACAACTTTTACTGGATCCTTCCCTGTGGGAGTTTTTTTTTTTTTTTTTTCTCACTTCATATACATATACAACATATTAATTGTATTTCTTTTTTAGTTTCTGTAAGTTGCCAAAGTAAAACATCTTCATTGTTGTTGTTGTATATTTGAATTAAGCTATTCAGACATATTCTAAAAAGTAAAAGCCAATTCAAATGACAAAAACATAAGTACATTTCTAAAAGTTTTGTATAGTTAAACAATACAATTAAAATCAAAATGGAAACTATTAACATAAAAACAAATTCACAATATTAATAAATAATGATTAATTTATTTATTCTTTATTATTATCATTATTAGGAAATATTAGAAAGAGGAAATAAAGTGCCTCTTGGGTATTTAATAATAAAGTCAAAGTCAATAAATGCGATAATTTACACTCAATATGTTATTATTGCATTACACTGAGGTGCAAACATCTGAAAGTAATTTTTGCACTACTGTAAGTAGCCTAAAATAATATAACAACTATTTACTCTTATTGCAAAGAAAATACTGCTATTTTTACATAATGTAGAATCTAACGTTATTTGCACTTAGTTTAAATAACATATCGCTAAGAAAATATTCTGTTTTTACTTGGAATCAGTTTCTATTTGCACTTAGTGTAAATAGCCACTGCCTAAAAATAAAGATGATTTGACTGTTTCACATAAAACAAAAGAAAGTCATACAGGTTTGGAACAACATATAAGAGATAATTTTAATTTTAGGTTGAACTGTCCCTTTAACAACAGGAATTGATCAAAGGAGGAAGTGAGTCATTATTTTAGCAACACTTTGACCCCTTGAGTTTTTAGTAGTAAATATAGTAATGAAACACACTAAGTTTTATGCCAAATTAGTAAAAGTCTGGCTAGTTATCCCCTGCTGGTAGATGCTGTAACCACACCATCTGGCAGCAAAAAGCATATTTTGTCTTGTGACTGGTATTCAGAAAATACACATACAATATGTGTTCAGAAATGAGCAGCCGTAAGCAAATATATCATTCTGGAAGGTCCTGTGACAGCTGAGCAATTGAGAATGCTTAGAAATAGCATTCTCTAGGTTGTTTCAACCTTGCGGTGTCATTGATGAGCTCCACTCCAGACAGTAAATGCGGCTTTGAGCTGAATGTGTTATTTTTCCTCCATTTGAGCAGCTATAACTTTTTCCCCCGTGGTGAAAACTCGCCAAACTTTGCATGCATGAGGGCTCTGAGGCTAATTGACTTTTGTGTAATTTTGGGATCAATGGGATGTATAATTGCCTAGCAACTAGCAGTTAAATTTGCAACATTCAGAATGTCAGTATCACCACCCCATTTGAGCTAGAGAGCTGATATTTGATATTATATATATATATACAGTATATGAAGAGTTTGGTTCAAGAATGATATAAATCCATTTGGATTTTCTTTAATGTGGCAAGAGGTAAACCACTATTTTCTCTTTCAAACGTTGACATAGTATCTTTAGGTTATAATAACATTAAAAATTCAAATCCAGATTTTGATTTTCAAAGATTTACTATAAAATTGTATTATTTCCCCCCCAAAATGCAATAAATCCATGACAGGATTTTTTTTTTTTTTTTAATGATGTAATTAATTTGTTTAATTATTATAAGTTTTTTTTTTTATTTTGAATGTTTTGAAAATACACAACATGGTTAATGCACATATGACAGCCTCTGAACTTGGTCATTACTAATCTTATATACAGGCACTGGACTAAAAATACATTCAATCAGTCATCGCTCCCAAAATGAATTCAACGGGTCATCTTGTTAATGCTATGAGTTAATTACAACAATAAAATAACATTTCATCATGAACAAGAACATGAACAGCAACATCACATTAGACCACAGAAATTCCAAAATGACATTTCACTTACATTCAACTTCCAAAAGTGCATTCATCTTCCACGTTACATTCATTTAGTTGACTAGTGCTATACCCTGTGTTAACAAAAACATAAATGGCATTAATAAAAACACTTACACTGACAAGCTACACAATATTGCGTTCATAATTGACTGCGACTCATCTGCGACTATGAACGCGATATGGCATAGCTTGATCTACTCTGTGTAGCCTATCCATCGGAAAGCACGTGACGGAGATTTACTATTAATCACAGAATTGGCTTTACTGATGAGATGCGCATGACAGTCACATGCAATTTATCGTGCAGCCCTAATTTTGACTGATGATCACAAAGTAGAAAATAGATCAGGAAAACTAGGATTCGGGGAAGTCATGGCCTAATGGTTAGAGAGTGTGACTCCTAACCTTAAGGTTGTGGGTTCAAGTCTCGGGCCGGCAATACCACGACTGAGGTGTCCTTGAGCAAGGCACCGAACCCCCAACTGCTCACCGGGCACTGCAGCATAAATGGCTGCCCACTGCTCCGGGTGTGTGTTCAAGGTGTGTGTGTGATCACTGCTGTGTATGTGCACTTTGGATGGGTTAATTGCAGAGCACGAATTCTGAGTATGGGTCACCATACTTGGCTGTATGTTACATCACTTTTACTTTCAAAGCACCGCCATTATGGTCTAGAGTGCGTGGAATGGTGCGCTGTGATTGGTTGTTACTGTTTACAGTGCGTGGAATGGTGCGCTGTGATTGGTTGAGCGGATATATTGCATTCTGCAGAGAAGGGCGACAGGCATTTGTCGCGGTTTGGAAAGAAAGGGAGAAAACATGACAGAATAACTTGGCGGATATTGCATTTTGCGTAAAATTAAAAAATTGACTTTTCAATACCGACCAGATACTATACTGATTTTGGTGGAAACTCAATTTTTTTTTTTTTTTTTTTTAATGCCGTTTATCACGTTTTGGAACCAAACTCTTCATATATATCTCACTTATATTTAACTATACTATAGTAGATGCTTTATTTGTGCCTGATTCTTTTTTAAGAGGGCTCTTAAAAACATAAAATGGAGTCTTTCGACTTTTACATCATAATTAATTTGTAAAAACAAATTAAACTGTAATTTTTTTCTAAGTGAGCTATTTTGTGCCAGAACAAGATGCAACCTTGTCCTTATGCAAAAGTCCAGATACATGACTGGAGTGGTATGGATTACTTGGATTATTGTGATGTTTTTTCAGTTTGGACTCTCATTCTGACAGCACTACTTTAAGGGCCTTTGTATTTGAGTAGTGCTGAAACTAAATACCCTTAATTCAATTTTCAAGGGCAAACATCATACTTTAAGTCTATTAAATTTTAATTTTCAAAGCACATATTTCTCCAGTGTCATCTTAGTGAGCCAACTTAGCAATTAAATCATTTTATTTACTTTTATGTGAAACAGTCAAGGAAATCCATTTCAGTTTGCAGTGAAATTGGCCCCAGCTATGATCATTTATCTTTGTGAAGAGACATCTCATCAGTCACCAAAACATTCATGCATTTTAATTAAAAACACTGATAGGTGAACTTGACCTTGAGTTAACGATCACTCTTAAAGGAATAGTTCATCCAAAAATGAAAATTTGCTGAAAATGTACTCCCCCTAAAGGCACACAAGATGTAGATGAGTGCAGATGATGCCTTGAACCAACATACTAAACTACCAAATTTATAATATAATCACAACATACCATAATTGCTGTTAACGGTGTTCACCTTTTATGTCAAATAACTAATTGGTTGATTTTCTCTGTACATATCTAGCATTTGGACATCAAGTCACTACTGATAAGCTACTCCTAAATGTAATGTAGAAATAAAAATTTTCTGTGAAGCTGCTTTGCAATGATTTGTATCGTGAAAAATGCTATAAATAAACCTGAATTGAAGTGAATTGAATTTTTCCATCACAACAGGTTTGGAGAAATTAAATTACTTGCTCACCAATGGATCCTCTTCAGTGAATGGGTGCCGTCAGAATGAGAGTCCAAACAGCTGATAAAAACATCACAATAATGCACACCACTCCAGTACGCCAATTAATGTCTTGTGAAACCAAAAGCTGTGTGTTTGCAAGAAAGAAATCCATGAGTATGGATTTTATCTTCAAACCATGGCTTCCAGCTAAAATATGTGTCCTCTATCCATAATATTGCTTTCTTTAGTAAAAAAGTCATCTTGTTTGTATCAGGACAGAAATTTGCACAGATCAAGCACTGTTTGCAACTGAAAAACAGAATGTATGAGAAACAGATGTAAGTTTAGATTTAGTTAAATTTGGTCTGTCTTAGAAAGTCCTGACCTGTGATTGTGATTGAACTGGTTGCTTTACAAATTGGTGCTGTTCCTTTAATGAGAATATCTCCACTGCCTCTTGATTTCATTTGTCTGTTTTTGAAACTTTTGTGCAAACTTTTTACTTTCATATTTTAAGGCAAGATACTTTGTTTTAATTGAGTGAAATTCAGAAATGGGGTCTTCCCACCATACTGTACTTTAGCAATTTCTCAGTACATTCTACACATCCAGTAGTTTCATAACAAGAAATGAGTCTAAATTGGGCTGAATTTCACAATCTCTACCGAAGCTACAGTGTTATCTAACTGGAAACCCCCCACCCCCCCTTTTTTTTTTTTAACAAATTAAAAAGAAACGCACAGTGCATAGATCTACGAGACTCATAAATTATTTCCCCGGTTTGTTCATTCATTTAGAAGTGACTATGGAAGCACACACTGTTTAATTTGAGTGCAGCACCCTGTCCTCCGCTGAAGAGTGTACAAAAGACTGACCTTCATTTGCTCAAATTCAATTATCATACAACTCATATCACATTATAGAGTAATTATCCTCCTGTAAGCCTCCTTGAGGTGCATGCAAAGATTTGACTTGGCCAGGCTTGGGACCTACTGTACTAGTAATGGGAAAAATGGTAATGAATCAATTTGATCTTCCCATGTCCTTGAATACTAAGGAATAATGATATCCTGATTGTCTTTGAAAAAAAAGTGTAAAGGATTCTGGGTAATGCATGCAAATGAAAGGGCAAATATGCATAGCTGGTCCTTCTGTCCCGACAGTGTTCTAAAGCACCTGTGCTGTCATTCAGATGAGATAACAAACATTTCACGTCATTCAATTTATTAGCGTCATCTTGAAAAACATGGATCTCATGGATTCTAGAAAAACATGGATCTCAGTTATAGGTTTGGAAATTAGGAACTGGTTCTGAATAAGTTTTCAGAATTCAATTTTTTTTTTTTTTTTTTTTTTAAATGATTGAACCATCTTTGTGAGTGTCTAGTCTGAATTGAATAATTAGACAATGAATTTTTCTTTTCTGGTTGCATGCAACAACATATATATTATTGCATCTAACCTGACTAACATCTATCACTCTTCAACTTGTATCAGTTTATTTGTAGTTTAGACTTTTTTATATGACAGTGTGGAATTAGACAGAATTTTGCATTATTAAATAATACTTTATTCAAAACAAACAAACAAACTCTATATCAAGGAACCAGAATCATCACAAGGATTTGGCAGGCAGAAACAAACTTACAATTTCCATTCCTATAAATAGTATCATAAATACACAATTTATTATTATTATTATATAATTTTCGGCTTTCACATAAATTTTTAAGTTTTGTGTTTTTGTCTTTTTTAGCTTTTTTTAATCATTTAAATTTGTATTTATTAGTTTTAATTTATTATCATTGATATAAAGTCTGTTAATATTTAGATTTTTTTATTTTTATTTTCTGCTTTCACATAAATTTTAAAGTTTAGTATTTAAAGTTTAGTTTATGTGTGTATTTGGTTAGTTTAGTTTTAGTTATTTCAGTATAACTAAACATAAAAAACACGCATATTTTGATGTCATTTTATCATTTTTGTTTAGTTTATTTTATTTGAATTTATTTCAATCAGTGTTTATTTTGTTTCAAGTCACGGAAATGTTTTCGTGGTTTTAGTTTAGTTAACAATAATGGTGCTTTTCTGGATATGAATCCTATTTGACCTTTTTTGCATCTCATAATGTTTAGAAAACAGAATATGCATTGCTGCTTCTGATCCGTGCTAAAGGTCAGTGTTTAACATGCAGACTTCCACTCTCCATAACTGTAAACATCTGAACTTCTAGATGAGCTCTCCAAACATGCTAAACCAGCATCCGACTTACCGTCATTGTAAATATACAGCGAACATGGAGAAATGCGATTATGTTGCAGCAGGGCTTGTAGCCTGTCGCTGGATTAACAGCTGCAGTGCTGTGTGTGTGTGTGTGTGTGTGCACGCTCAGAGATCATGCAGAAATGACAAGCTTGAGATTCTACAGAGTCCAGATGCTCAATTATGAGACATGACCATAATGCACTCTCACCCATTTCGGCAAACGGCTCACAGGGTCAGCAAGTGTGCTCAATAGCCAGCTGTCATTTTAATGAGGCAGGCCACATCTGCTTGCCTGTCTCACACTCACACACACACATGCTCTGTCTTCCTGCAGACACGCGTGTGCATGCATGCATATGATGAGCTATCGTGTTAAATTAAAGACCTTTGCTCAGCCTGCTCTGTTTTAATCTGACTTCTAATATTTCTTTGACCTCATGTTCCGTTCTCATACCGTCCGCATCATTTCCTCTCTAATAGACTTTCTCTAAAACATGTGCAGGACGATTGGAGTTAAACGACCAAAGACAGTTTTTTTTACCTAATGTAATTCTATTCAGTTTTTGTTTTTAGTGTAAATCATGTGGACTTCAATACAAAAAAAAAAAGTTGATGTTACTGTGAGTGATTTCACCGTTCTGTATGATTTGTTTCTGCCCACATACAGCAATGTAATTATGATTTGGAAAACATTTTGGCGTTCTGAGTGAGTGCATTGATAATCAGTCATGATATGATATGCAATGTTGTAATTCAAATTCAAAGATTTTACCCCCCCATATTAAAGATTTAGTGGCAAGAAAATTGATTCCTTGTCAAATTAGAATAACATTTTGATATTTTTGCAGGGAATTTATCTCACTTATGATCAGATCAGTTGTGTAGCCATCGAATACATTAAGCCATCTTTTTTTCAGAAAAAAATGATACAAAAGCTGTCACTGGGGTGGTAAAGGTACACTTTGTGCCTTATATAGGTACTCCTAAAGAGTGCATATTAGTACCTATATATTAGTAGCTATATGATACATGTTAGTCCCTTTTGTAAAGGTACAGCCCCAGACACAGCTTCTGTACCTTTATTACTGAGAGTGAAATAAACGCACACTGTGACCAACAAGGCAGACCACTGTGACCTGCAGCCATGAAGCAATTGTAAGTGTGAACTCACTGGATTTTTCACAGTAATTGTCTTAACTGTAATGATATGTGTTAACAACATTTCATTGTGAAGGATTTATTTCTATAGACACAAAAGTCCAAATTTATCTTCACAGCATATTTGCTTTTGCACGTGTATATCTGTGTATTTATTTATGAACTCTTGAGTCAGTTCACCACACACACTGCAGCTAAATACAGCTGTCAATCATATTCTCAGCATTTCATCCTGTTCTGTGGTTATTTACAGGAGTGACAATTATGGTATATAATAACCATGGTATATCATATGATTATTATATACCATGATTGTCACTCCTGTAAATAACCACAGAACAGGATGAAATGCTGAGAACATATATTACTGTCAGTTATAGCAACAAAAAAAGTACAAGAAAATTATGTATATTATATGCACAACTAGTAAAGTTAAGGCTGTTACTTTTTCTTTTGTACATTTCTTGATGCATTTGCCATCTTTTTGATATCTGTTATTTTTGCCGTTGTCAATTTTTGAAGCCTTGTTGTCTAGCAAACCCATTTATTATAAAAACATGCTTTTTAAAAAATAGTAGTTTAAGAAGCATACAAAAAGCATAGCGGTTTACTAGAAATTCCAGTTGATAAATCTACAGTCAATAAGACTGTTTTAGTTAAACAACACTGGACATCCATCAGGTTAAATATGTCATTTCTATACTTTCAGCATTTATTTTACCAACATTAGTTTGAATTTGAGTCTCTCTAGACATTTTCTCCATCTTTCTGTCCTCTCTGTTTCTCTCTCTTTCATGCTATGCCACTTTATTTTTTGAACATGGCAAAGATGCATAATTAAGCTGGCAGCGAGTCTCGTCAGATGTTTTGCAGCCATTTGTGAAGTCACAGAGCAAACGAGCGAACCTCGTGAGAGCCGATGACCCTCGAGGGACTGAGCACTGGCCTCTCTTCTTCTGCCTCGGCCCCATTCCAGCGAAGAGTCCCTCGGCCCCTTTGAGCCCCGGCTGGATAAATATTTCAGCCGCGCTTTCGCCTAGTTTGAGTCGTTATCAGTTACGCATCGCGCTTCAAAGATCTGACTGCTCCTCGCCGGTCATTCTTTCATCTGTGTAAGGGGTGGATCACTCCTTTGCTCTGCTGCCAGAGAGATCTTTCTACTCTTTTCCTTTCTCGCTAATTCAATCTTCGCTTTATACCAGCATCTTTGGACAGACTCCCACATGACAGGCGAGTTTGAGCCCTGCTGTGTTTAATGGCTCTCTCTCGCGCATGGTATCTGTCTGCATCTGTCAAATGAATCTCTCTGGTTCAGAACTGGCCGGCTCTAATTGCAGTGTGTAACGGTTTTAGATATGATCAACTCTCTGACAGCTGGGATTTGAAAGGTCAGGCGCTCCAAATCTAATGACAGTGAAACCAAGAGCAAGCTGTCGCCTGGAAACAACAGAACTCCGGCAGTCATGCCCAGGTGGCCACGGCAACGTCACGCGCGCCGCTTCATATATTCATACTGGATTCCAGGAATGTAAAGGAGTACGCCCATTAATTCTGACCCGGGGAATGATTCTCACAGCTGTTTTGGGATGTTTTGTGGCGATGCTGGGGCACAAGAGGCTCTTAATGTCTGTTTTTGCTTGACTGAAGCATTTTAATGAAGCAAATGATTTCCAGAGCGGAGGGTGTTTTAGTCAACAGCAGTTCTACGGAAACCTAACTCGCTATATATCACTGTTTTTCACTTTAAAGAAATCTGAAAGGTGTGGTTGCCAGAGCTTTATTGTGCAATAAGAACATTAATCAACAGCCATTTGTGACTCTGGAGCACAAAACCAGTCTTAGGTCTCTGGGGTATATTTGTAGCAATAGCCAAAAATACATTGTATGGGTCAAAATTATAGATTTTTCTTTTATGCCAAAAATCATTAGGATATTAAGTAAAGATCATGTTCCATGAAGATATTTTGTAAATTTCCTACTGTAAATATATCAAAACATAATTTTTGATTAGTAATATGCATTGCTAAATACTTCATTTGGACAACTTTAAAGGCGAATTTCTCAAAATGTTTTTTTTTTTTTTTTTGCACCCTCAGTTTCCAGATTTTCAAATAGTTGTATCTCGGCCAAATATTGTCCTATACTTACCAACATCAATGGAAAGCTTATTTATTCAGCTTTCAGACGATGTATAAATCTGTATAAATCTCAATTATGAAAAATTGACCCTTTTGACTCGTTTTGTGCTCCAGGGTCATGTTTATGATTTATGGCTTGAACAATTTACTGTAAACGTGCATATTTCATTAGCTGATTTAATGTTAATATACCAACACACTGAAGTACCGAAATATTTATAATGCACTGATAACCATCAAAAACTATGAGGATATGAGAAAGCCAAATGTTAAATCAAAGCTCATCAAAAGTGGCTTTCCCACAAACTGACGTGAATGTTTAGATAGAAGGTGCACACAAATATAAAATAATGGCACCAAAATAATGCAATAAACATTATTATAACAACATAAGCTGAAATGTAACTGGTGAGAAAAAAACTAAGAACAGTTAAATTGCATATGTTTGACATACTGTATGCGTACTGTATATTTCATTAACTGGTGTAATGTTACTATACCAAACATACTGAAGTATCAACATTTGTTTTGTACCTTTATAATACACTGACAACCACCAGAACATGTGGTTATGAGAAAGCCACATGTAAAAATCAAAGCTCAAAATAACTTTTCCTCAGGCTGAGGTGACTAATATAGAAGATGCACACAAATATAAAATCATGGCACAAAAAAAATGCAATAAACAATATAACAACAAAAGATGTGACATAAAACTAATTTACATAACTGAAAAGAACTAACTAAGAATAAAGAGTTATTTCAAAGAAGAAAAAAAAAATATGAATTTTGTAAATGTCAGTTTTTTTCACTGTGAATTATAAGATGACTTGTTAATTTCACTTCTTTTAAACAATATTTTACTGCTAAATTACATGAAATGTCCCATTAGATTTATTAGTTTTTAACATGTATAGTAAAGGAACAGTCTTTTTTACAGACTAGGAGCTATTGATGTAGTTATTGTTTGGAAGCAATGTACATAAAATTAATAAAAGTTTGATTGTACATTAATATAAACATACAACTAAATATTGTAGGTTGCTTGTTTAGTCTGAGGTCTATATGCCTTCAACCTATAAACTGTGTGAATATCAAATACAACTGGAAAATGAATTTAATTTAAAAAACAAACCCAGAGAAGAGACAGTGCATTCTCATTTCAGACGTTCATGGCATTCTATTCTAGAGAGAGTATGTTTACTCAAAGGAGCTGTCATATTTAATTTGGCTGTGTGCATGTTAGAGGTCTGTCTGTCTGTCAGCGAGGGGACGATGTGTGAGAGTGATGCAAGAGTCCAGCTCACAGCCTGCAGTGACAGACACCAGAGAGAGAGAGAGAGAGAGGAGCTCTTTCAAAACCTGCCTTTATGTACTAGAATGGATTTTTTTTCTCCTACTGAGCATGTCGCAGTGGATCATGGGATTTCTTCTCAAATTATTTCAATTGTCTTTGCTAAGCTTACTAAACAATACTCTAATAAGCATAAAGACACATACATAAATATTTAGAAATAAACAGGTGTTCAAACATTTAGCCTAAATTAAAACTTTTATTTAGCAATGATGCATTCAATTTATCAGAAGTTAATGTAAAGATTTACAATGTTATAAAGGATTTCTGTTTCAAATCAATTCTGCTCTTTTGAACTTCCTATTCATCAAAGAATCCCATTAGAATGATTTCTGAAGATCATGTGACACTGAAGTCTGAAGTAATGATGCTGAAAATTCAGCTTTGCATCACAGGAATAAATTATATTAAAATAAATTCAAATAGAAAACACTTATTTTAAAACATAACATTATTTCAATATTTTCACTCTATTTAGATCAAATAAATACAGATTTGGTGAGCATGAGCGACTTCTTTCAAAAAATTTTCAAAAATATTAAAAATCTTACCGAACCCAAACTTTTAAACTATAGTGTACACAACCAAAAGTAGCAAGTACTACCCCCCCTCCTCATATTTATATCATGGTTAAAAAAAACCTTGAATCAGGCTATTAAAAAATGTATTAAATCACACCTTCTGTGCTTTTTACTTCCCGTACGAACCGAATGGACCAGTTATCAGACTGAACCACAGTTTATGAACGGTGCATGAATACTCTGCGTGCGTTCACCAGCGTGCTCGAGAAGTGTGATAAGATTTGTGCGAGTCATTCCTATCGTGAAGCTGATGGTTAAATATGCGATCTACTTGAATTATTAAGAGAAACAGCCACTTTAAAATGCTATGGAGAAAGTCGAACATTATCTAAAAAAGGCAAATAAACTAAAAAGACTGATGAAAAGAGGAGAAAAGTCTTGAACCAGCACTAACTTATAGGCTATTAAAATCTTTTTCAATCATTACCACCTTTACTAGAATTTATCACGTTTTATTGTAGGCTTATTTATTGTCTAAAATTTAGTCTAACTTGTTGTAGAATTTATATTACATAATCTGTTATGGGAATAGATTTTTCCCTATAGATTTATATTACAACTGTGGCATTTTGTAGCTATTGGATCTAAATGTGCAGGCGATCATTTCTTCAGAACACATTCTATATTGATTAATAAAAAAAAGTCATTATTGGCCTGGTAATGATTAATAGGCTAGTCTTGTTATAACAAATGCTACAGTTAAGAACTACTGTATGGTACATAGCCTTCAGATGTTCCAAAAGATGGCATTGATTAGATCATTAAGAGCCTGATGAACTGTTAAGGAGTAAGAAATAAACAATATCAATATAAGAAAACGTTAAGGTAGATTGACTTCCCATGGCATGTTGAATTAGAACATTCTGTCAAACTATAGTATATAAGTGCATAAATTATATAAAATACATTATATATCCTATGTAAACAAGTAATTGTTAACTATGATGTTACTTTATTGCATCAAAAAGATCATTTCACAAAATAAATATATAAGCAAATAAAAAAAATAAACCGTATGAGTGAACATACCCCCCCATTTTCAAACCAAAACTACGCCATTGAGTGTTCATGTTTTAAAAAAAAAAAAAAATAATAATAATAATTATTATTTTATTTTTATTAGATATTAATATAAACTACTTTTTGTGATATTTTCTGGTGTCAATTGAAAATCCAATCTGCCTGGATTTTTTTTTGCTTTTTTTTTTTTTATAATGAATATTTCCCTCGCTTCTTCTCCCATCTTGGGTGTATTTTGTTCACTAATCTTAATGCTATGCATTTGCCATATTTAAAAATCAAGAGTTTTCAATAATATAGCATATTTGGCATAATGTGAAATTGTGCTTTTTTTTAATTGACTTGAACTGTTTTCTAAAATGTTTTGGCATTGAATTAATCATAACTATGTATAATCAACTTTGCTCTTTTGTTGCAAAATTTTTGTCTTTTGCTGACTAACAAAGCATTACAGGTCTTATCTGCAATCAAGAACTTTTACGTCAATAACAGTGTGAACGAAGAACCAAGTGTAAACAAAAACTCAGAACCGCACCGATATTTGGATGCCAGTGTCCACGCTTATTCAAATGAACCAAACTAACAGCAATCTCACCAGAATTTGTTTCAATCGAATCAAACCTGCCAAGTGTAAACACACCCTTGGTTTTTTCATAGGAACACATCTACGATGCCTATGTAGAGAGCTTGCTGGGTTTTGAAGCAGACCATAAAGCAGATTGAAATGAGTGTGAGAATAAGAGAGAGAAAAAAGCTCATGGAGTTAGAGAAAGTGAGAAAAGGTGAGCATATCGAGTTTCTGCAGACTGATTGAAAAAAAAATGAGGAAAAAAGTGTGAGAACTATAGAGAGAATAGAAAGGAGAGAGAGTATTTGATGCGAGGCAGGCAGTCTTCCTGCAGTCTCATCTCATCAGTTCGGTGAAAGAGAAAGGGAGGATCAAAGCTCCAGTTCTTGCCTCAGAGACACCCAGAGAACTATCCCCGAACACATCCTACCTCACACCTTCTCCCGCTTCACGCAACCACACACACATACAACACATCTGTCATCCGCTCCACCGCTGAAAAGAGTAGTTCACCTTAAAATATTTTTTTTTGTCATCATTTACTCACCCTCAATGTCGTTTCAGCCCCGTATTATTTTCTTTCTTCTATGGAACACAAATGGAGGCAGGAATATAATAGCTGATCTTTTCCATACAACAAGTGGATGGTAATTTACACTGCCAAGCGACATAAAAATAGTCCATGCGACACTGTATTCCAAGTCTTGCGCAACATTTCCTCACTCAAAGCTGTTGTGTTGCTTCAGAAGACTTGGAATATGCAGAACACCACTTTTCTGCTCCTTTTGTCCAATTTTTCAAAATTTAGTTGTATGGAAACCACATGTGGGTGAGAAAATGGCAATTTTATGGTGAACTGTTCCTTTTAGGAGAGAAAAGATACATTTTCAGGATCTTTGAAACACTAAAATCCATTTTTCCCCTCAAAACTCACATTAGAAATCCTTGACTAACCCAGAATGTGGTTTTGTAGAAGACGGCATCAGGCCGTATGCTGGCAGACGATCATCATTGATCATGTAATGTTGTCTAGAAGCAGGCATTTGGTGTGAATGTTACCGTCTGTTAGAGCTTTTCATGTCAGCGAGACTTACATTACGACAGAATTGATGTGGCAGCTATCTGTTTCATTCTAATAGTTTGTGAAATTGAAGATAGTGTTACAAAACCAGCTGTGCTTCAAGCCTTAAAGGCTACACATTTAACCTCTATATAGGATGCATTTCTGAGAGAATCAGAATATTTAGCCGAAAAATGTTGGGCGGGTCTTAAGTTTACTTGTGAGGGTTTGATAACATTGCATTGGACAGGGTTATGCAAGTTTTGAAACTGAAGTCTGTTGTGATTGGTACAGAGAGGAGTGCGTAAGCGATACCATTGACAAAGCATCATAACATAAAACAATAATTGTGCTCCAATACGTTCTTAAAATAGTGGCATAAAAAACATTTTGTTTAACACTTATGCAAGCAAATCATGCCAGCTAAAGTTTAGCTGCTAAACTGTAAACACTTAACAAAACAATGGTGGATACATTAGCCAAATGCTAACGTGACTAAAAAAAAAAAAAAGTGAAAGTGACGTGACATTCAGCCAAGTATGGTGACCCATACTCAGAATTTGTGCTCTGCATTTAACCCATCCGAAGTGCACACACACAGAGCAGTGAACACACACACACACTGTGAACACACACCCGGAGCAGTGGGCAGCCATATGCTGCGGCGCCCGGGGAGCAGTTGGGGGTTCAGTGCCTTGCTCAAGGGCACCTAAGTCATGGTATTGAGCAGGTGAAACAATACAGTTTGTAAACCAAAATACATCTATATTCCCCCTCAATAGAAATCGCAGTCTGTACAGGCGCACATAGACTGGATCAAAAGGGCACTTTTCTGCTCAGAGAAGCAGTCCTCGATAAAATGATTAGCAAAAGGTTTGGATTTTATTGCTGTGGTATTGTGAAAAAAAATAATAATAATTTAACCGCTGATTCTTCACATCGTCATCTTTCAACAATGAAAACAAAACAAACTTGCTTTCACAGCGCCTTCTCGATATGATGTAAACACTAACTAGTGGAAGTGTTTGTGGGCAGGTCAGAGTGTTCGTATTTCACAGGCAGGCGGGGATTATGCAAATGTGTTACCTTATATCGTAACAGGAAGAAGATTTTAAAATATAATGAC
>NC_056605.1:29223093-29313093 GCF_018340385.1 Cyprinus carpio | reverse complement strand
AAATGAAATTTATTACAGAATTTCCTAAATAAACGGTCATATTTTATTTTGTAAATTACATTTCAAATAACTAGAATTTATTTTTCTATATGTACCAAATAGTTTCGCATAGTTGAACAAAAGTATATATTTGACTATTAACACAAGTTTTATGTTTCTTATCATTCTGTGCTCTCTCTAATGTTATATAATAAAATAATTTCACTTTCACAACTATATATTTATGTTCATGTATTTATTTGTTAAGTAGGCATATAATGAGCGGCATAATGTGCAGTCAGATGGTCATTATCGTAAAATAAACCCCTTCGGGATGATACAGATCAGATCACACTGTTGAGGTTTATTTAGCAATAATGATCATCTAAAAGTGCATTATCCTTTATACAAATACCAGGCTTATTGTGCATTTCGCCTCAGTCCTTAATAGGGACATGCCGGTATCAAATTTTCATGTTGCGATTAATTGCTAATGCTTTTTTATTAGTGCTTCAGCACACCAGCCCAGATGTTTAACCCAGATGCTTAGATATAGTACGTCAAAGGAGAATCGTACACAATAACACCGGGAGTGTCTATTAACAAGGTAGTACAAACAGGGTCGGTTGTGATTTCATGTTGATTTTATACAGTCCTGAAGCTCTCAATGTGTTCAACAGGGCTCTGAATGATGAGTAACTGGGGAAAATCAGTGTTAAAGACTTCTGTCAGCCGCAGACAAGCCTGAAAGTAAATGCCGCTGCATTTAGGCTAGTTTAAACAGCGGCCTTTGATTGGAATTACCTGGAGGTCTGGAATTGGTATTGATTTATTAAGAGATACTGTTAAAGGAATTGCGCTTAATGGAATTGAATTCCCGGGAGGAATGCATCGCTGCTTATCTTCAAAGCCTCAGCAGCCCTTTTGGTCCCTGAGCAAAAGTAGTCTTCATGATCTTTCAAAGTAGTGAACAAAGTGCACTTACGTTCAGTATGGACCTGCAATGTTGTTGTTAACTTTAGCTTCCATTAACTGTAGCTAAACATAATGTAAAGGAGTTCAACCACAGTCGAGTTATCCAAACAAAAGTGGAGAACTACATTAAAGTGATGGAAGGAGGTAACGTCTTTTTAAATAGATACCCATCGTGGCAATATCATTTTTAGCAATCAGACAGTGTTAACATGATACAAAAACAATAAGGATGTCAGTTTGCATCAAAGGATGATGTTTTACTCGAAATAAGCAAAATAATTTAAGATTTATGTGTTTAAATTACATCGATTTAATATTAACTAATAAATGTTGTCAGTCATACAGTATAAATGAGACGAGTAAGAAACAAATAAGATTTCAGCACTCAAAAAATAATAATAATTATGAAAAATAAAATCAATAAATTATAATTAACTATTGACATCTATTTGATTTTATTTAAATAATCGTATATTTAGAATACATTTATTCAAATGGCTAAGAATGTTAGGTTAGTTAGTTAGTTAGGAAAACTTGTTTCCACCATGAGAAAAAAAAATAATAAAAAGGTAATTGCAACTTTTTTTATTGCAAAAAAAAGTAATTTTTAAAAATCATAAATTCTTACTTTTTATTACAAGTTTTTGTCTCAACTTGCAAGTCTTGCAGACTTGCAAGTTAATGTCCTGTCGAGGGGGGAAAAAAGTCAGAACTGTGATATAAAAAGTCACAATTACCATTTTATTTTTTTAACCCATGGTTGAAGTTCCAATCTGCTCATTGTGAAAATAGCTGCATTTATTCAGTTATTTAATTATGAAAATATGGCTAGCTGTGGAACAAGCAATAGCCTATTTAATTATTTAAAAATGAAACACATGTATGAATTTTTTGATGCTAAATATATCAACCTGGTTATTGTGTATTTAAAACACAATCTGTTTATTATTACTATTAAAGTAATCCTTCCTGTTTCATTTATGTGTGTCTGAAAAAAAAATGCATCACATTACGTAATTACTTTTTTAGAGTATTAGGTTAAAACTGTGTAAATCAAATGGGTGGAAATTTTATATGCAATTCACATACATAAATCTTAAATTTAGGTCTAAATATTTGTCCAAAACACAATAGTTAACTGTAAATCTTTTTTTACTGGTTTATTTACATGAACTGTTTCAAATGAATTTATTACTTGAATGAAAGTGAGAAAAGATGTTTTAGGAGCTCATGTTTGATTATCACCTCAGCTCGGCTGTAAAGCTGCACTGTGACAAAAAACAGCAGCGCTGCATTTTGACACACTATGTTTACTGCTCGTCGATAAAAGTAACATGTTACAGGAAAGGCTACATTGTTTTAAAAACAGCAAAGGTACTGTCACGCTATGGAAAACTGTTGTTAAGTCAGTGGAGTTGCTATCTCTAGTTTGTTTCTCTCCTCTCAAACTACACAAGGCAGAAAGCAGTTTACCCAGACATCAGAAAATGTTGTTCTCATTAGGGATAAAGATAGTCAATGAAGCCTTGCTCCTCGTGAACGGCTCATCCGTCAAAATGTGCCTGCTTTTAGCAGACCTTCAGCAAAAATAGAATGATAATTGCATCAATTAGTAACAGCGTGGAAAACAGAAGCGGTTGTTCAATGGAGAGATGGATGCTGGATGGAGGAGGACAGAGGGGTTTAGTCCTCAAATATATGAAAATATATGAGTATTGCACCAAAAAATAGGATGTTTTCCAGTGGAACACTACAGGAGAAGGTTTAAGAATCATTATGCAGCTTTTTCCACCATACGGTGACACTTTATTTGACGATATCTAAAATGGATTTTTAAAAAAGCCATTAAAGTAGTCCATTGTGCACTGTGTTTCCATAAATATACATGAGGAACATAAACTTAAAGTGACACAAAGATACAAAAAGGAAGTAAGAAAGAAAGAAAGTTTCAACATGGGCTCATTTGGGGGATAAAAATATTCATATAATTCAGTGCAATATTCAGATGAACACTTTGAAACCATTCACACTTTGAAACCATTAGAAATTGTTAGTAAATTTCACAATCACAAAGAAACAGCAAGTAACGCATTGAATTAAATGTGAACTTTTGAAGTACTGGATAAAGACTTAAATAGTATTTTCTTGTGCAGTTCTTTGCACAATATTACTGTATGTTAAGATCTCAAACATTTTTACCACAGTGCATGGTTTTTGAACTAATACATATTGTTGTTTGCATTACATAACTAGCTCCGTATATATATATATATATATATATATATATATATATATATATATATATATATATATATATATATATATATATATATATATATATATGGCTTTCTGATGTAAAGTTGCACGGTAGCTCACCTTGAAACTCAGGTTGAAACAAAAGAGCTGAAAGACTTGTAGAAGCAAGCTAAAATGACATGTTTGCTTTTGTTATTGCTATAATTTTGATTGAATTATTTTCAAATGCGATAGAGCTTTAACCTTTTACTGGACATTTCTGAACTGCCACGATAAATACAACAAGACACATAATAAAAAACTGCAAGATTTATTTTCATCTGTTTCACAAACCTGAACACAAAACTTTGCCACCTAAAGGACATTTCAAAGCATCATTAAACGTGCAAGAAGCAACATAATATTATTTTGTCCAAAAGTTTTTTTGTTTTTTTTTTTTCAGTGATTCTCATTATGTCATTTCAAAACATTATAAAATTTTGTAGGAGATACTTTGAAAACATTAGGTTCCAAAACATGCAACATTGGACACCTTTAGATTACACAGATCTGCACATTTTTTGCACACTGATTTGAAAAAAGGCCTAATATGACCTAATTTAATCATTCTGAGTTCAAAAATATCAATATAAACATTTCATGCAGTTTTTGCACAAATTAACAGTGTAGACCTTTCAAATAATATGAATGCATCAGCTAAAATGCACTTATCAAAATCACAAAAGTATTATATAAAGTATTAAATACATATAAATTATTTAAATATTTACTTTATATACATTTTTAAGTATTAAAAATCTATCATTTAACTTACAAATTCTCCATTTAAAGCCCACAAATTTCACATACTGTAAATACAAGTTTATCAATAAATCAGCATTTCCCCAACAAAACCTGTCATTTTCTGTTGCTGTGTGGGTGTAGTAAAAATAACATGCATAAAATAATGTCTTCAGAATCATTCATGTGTGAAAATTGACTGTGAATCAAGCAAGTGGTTGTCAAAAGCAAACAAAAATCCACATTTTGTGATAATTTGTGATGAACTCGAGCAAAATGGCCTCTGTCAGTGCCCCAGAAATGCTAAGAAACAAGTATTGGATTTCATTCAGTAAATATGATGCAGTACGGTGTAATCATTGTAGAAGAAAGTAAGTTGGTAACACTTTAATTTAGGTACCAATTCTCACTATTAACTAGTTGCTTTTTAGTATGCAAATTACTAGCATATTGGCTGTTTAATGTTATAAAGCATATATTAATGCCTTATTCTGCGTGATCATATTTTAGATCCATTAATACATAAACTTAACAGCTACCTATTAATAAGCAGCAAATTAGGAGTTTATTGAGGCAAAAGTCCTAGTTAATTGTTAGTTAATAGTGAGAACTGATCCCCAAATTATATGTGACCAGAAAGTCATAGAGGTTTGGTTGACCTGAGTCAATGATGACTTAGTTTTCATTTTTGTGTGAACTCTTTAAATCATTATTGATTTTTTTTCTTCTTAAATTTCCTTTAAAAAGTTATTGGAATATAACTGCATGGTGCATTGAAATTCTCATTTAATGTTTCACAGAGAAAAATGATGGGGTTTGGAACAGCATGAGGGTCAGTAAACACAAGTCGAATTTTCATTATTGAGTGAACTATTTCTTGAAAAGGCTCTTTCACAGTGCACTGTGGTGGTCAGGGATTGTCAGGGTAGGATGAAAGCATCCCGTTCTGGACTTAAGAGACTGGAGACAGAGAGATGGAAAACAAAAAAGTAGAGGGAGTCTGATCGGACCCTGCAGCAGAGGGCCAAGAGGCCAGACTGTCTGAAAGCCAAATTGGAAGCAGAAGAAAGAAGCCATTTGGGACTTCAAAGGTAGGAACCAAGCGATCCGTCCATTTGAAGAGAAAGCGCGTCTGGTTCCTAAAGGCGTGATGAGGTGTAGGTTTAATGACGGCAGAAGGTTTCCTTTGTACAGCTGGCGAGCTGGAGGGAATTGAGCAGAAATTGGGACTGTCAGTGGCGCGTGAATATGCATGGCCTCCGCGCGGGACGTCATCACTTGTTAAAGGCACTCTGCCGTCAGAATGGGCTTTTATCTGAGAAATAAAATGAGGAGCTAAAGAGAAAGTGAGAAATGGCTTGCTGCACTTGTCCTTTCATTGAAAAGACGTGTCCTGCCGATAGACTCCATTTAGCAGAAATGACTGCAAAATGCAATGTTCCTCTATCAAGTAAAGCATCAGCATGCCATCCTGTCGGAAATGTTATTATTTGAGCCACTAGTTTTTAATAAGTCTGAATTAGGACTGAATTTCTGGCCTCTGAAATGATGTGATGAGATGAGAATTAGCTTTAGCAGTAAATCAACAGCTCAATTCAAGCTCACTTTTTTTCTGTTTTGTTTGTGCGGTTATGGATTAAACCATATAATGTTGCATTTCCTAACAACAATAGCAGCCAGCTTTTGGGTAACTCAGTTTTATTCACTCGCTAAAGCCCATTTTAAATTGCGTTTGGCGGCGTCTGTGGCTCTCAGATTGTTACCCTCAGACTGCAGGTTTGCCGCTGAATGCGGCTCTTCCTCTGAGAGAGGTTATCCGTCTGCCACAGCCACTGTAAACAACACCGATAGAGCTTCATTCAGAGATAAAGCCTTTATGAAATGCTGAATCAGAGCTTACGGGTGGCCGTTTTCATCACACACCTCCTGTGCAGGAGTATAACGGTCATAACACGCACCGCTGAGCTCCAGAGAGAGATAGAGAAAGATAGGTCACTGTAATCACACTGGCATTTTCTGAGCTTCTGAAGCAATACCCATCTCAGCTCAATCACAGTTTTCAGTGATGGACTTTCACACATTTTACACAGTATAAAGTTGACTCCTGGTTGTGTGTGTGTGTGTTTGTGTGTTGTCTGGGTACAAACATGGCGTGTTCACCAGCACGGGGGGAGTTTGAGCTTGGTCTGTCTTGCATGTCAGACGCATAGGGTGATGCAGTCCATTTTTCTTCCATATTCCTCTGAAAATGTCTGCTTTCGGTCCCTGACGAGATAGGCATGTTCACTAGAGCCCAACAATCCTGTGTATGGCTTCTCGCAGTCTTAATGAGTGATCTTAAAATGATAGTTCACCCAAATTGAAGATTCTGTCATCATTAACTGAAAGCATCAGCCTCATGTTGTTTCGGATGTTTCTTTGTGTTACACAAGTAGTTGCTCTTTCTGTACAATGAAAGGAGGCTATGCCCACAAGCACTAAATATGACACAAAAAGCACTGTATTAGTGCATGTGCATTGTAAGTCTTCTGAAATGACTTACATTTCAGTCTGTTCCCTAATCAATCCATGATCGTATGACCAAATCATATGATTTTAGAAGAATTTGAAAATAGCACAATATAGTGGTGTGTATACAATATTGTGATGCTTTTTGTGAAGCTTGACAGCCACTGGTCACTAGTTTTCCTCCAACACACACACACACACACACACACACACACACACACACACACACACACACACGAAAGCTAAAGTACTTGTCTGTGTTTCCCAGTGTTATTATATCAATATCTGCACAGTATTATAGTTTTAAATAATATTTTTAAATATTATTTATTATTATTGTTTATTTATTTTTATATACAGTATTATGTTTTGTTTTCATTTTAATTTGAGTTATTTGTTTTATTGAAATATTTTTATTTAGGTTTAATTTATTTTTATTTTATTTAGTTAGTAATTTTAGTGCCTCAACTTAAACTATATGCAAAAAAGAGATGTAACTAACATAATATTTTTTTTTGCTCATCAAATCAGCATATTAGAATGATTTCTGAAGGATCATGTGACACTGAAAACTGGAGTAATGATGCTGAACATTCAGCTTTGATCACAGGAATAAATTACATTCTGATATCTATTCAAAAACAAAACATTTTTTTAAAATAAATATAATATTTCTCCATGTTACTTTTTTTTGTGTTTTTAATTAAATAAATGCAGCCTTGGTGAGCAGAAGAGACCTCTTGCAAAAACTTTTGAACTTGAAGTGTGCAGTATGTATAGTTTGATGACTAAAGGATTTTTATTTATAAGAGATGCTTCTTGTCTGTTTTGATCTTGTTGCAATGCATTATGGGATTGTCTTCACCAGAATATATGCATGCGTTCAATGCAGCTTGATTTGAGTCATGATTAAAATGCTCCCTATGTAAAAGCTAACTAGGTTTTTTGTCAGAGTCAAATTGTGTAAGTGTGTATCCTCCTCTACTTCCTCAGCTCACTCATTAGCAGTTGGCTTCACTTCTTCAATAATCCTAAGGTCACATAAGGTCACTGAGGGTCATTGTGATTCACAGTGAGAAGGCCGACAGGGGCTCAGCCACCATCTGATTAGACAAATGTTTTCCCCTTCAGCAAGGTGACCGGCTCCACCCGCACAGCCCAAGTGTGCAATTAGGAGACCTGTGATTTATTGCCTTTACTGACGTCCTTTCAGTCCAGCACATATATCACCAAACCATGAGTGATTCACCTTTTACTGATTGATTGTTCCTCTATATATGAAATTAGCTCATTAGAGCAAATGGGAAAAATGAAATGCAGTTTAGAGCCTTCAAATAAAGCAGCACAGCAGCCGTGCCAAGAGGGATTTGAAGACCGAATTTTCCTCAGTAATTGTCTTTCTCTATAAATCCTTTTCACCACAGAAAAACCCTCAGACTGCTGCAGAATCACAGTGTGTTTTCTTGTGGGTTTTCTCAGTCGTGTATTGTGGTACTTAAAATATCATCCAGATTTTCCAGTCTTTCTAAAATCCGACCCTGTAGGAAAGAAAAATCACAGATGAAATCTCTTTATTATCTCAAGATTAAATGCAGAACTTTTCTCCTGCTTCTCTTGTGTAACTCCTGAGAAAAGCCCCCAGTGATCTTACATGTGTCTCAAACTAGCTTCGATTTGACAAGATACAGTACCAAAGCCAGAGATCTCAATATGATCTCACACATTTCTCATCAGATTCTCCCAAGACCAAATAATCTACTGTAAGTCATGCTGTTTGCATTCATTTAATAGCTCTAAACTCTTGCTGCATGTCAGCTAATGACTCATTTGTACTGTTTTATTTCTCTAAAGGAATTTTAGGAGAAACATCTGAGACAAAGCTCCATTTAGTCTCACGAGTCATGAATTAACAAGGAATTTTTAAGCCTCCTGCTTCTCAGATGTTTCTCCTAAATAAAATGTCTCCTTTAGATTTTCAAAGAAAATCTAAGATCTCAATGTCTCAATTTGTGCTCAGATTTGTCAAACACCAAAGTCTGCAATCAAAAAATCTCAGCATGAACTTAAAACATTTCTCACAAATTCTCCCAAGATATTTGCATTCAATTTGTAACTCTAAACACTTACTGTATGCCAGTTATCGACTCATGTATTTGTTTTATTTCTATTAAGGAATTTTTGGGAGAAACAACAAAGACAGGACCTACTGTATAAAACATAACTGAGATCTCCATTAAGTCTAATGACCAATGAACAATCAATGCAATTTAAGTCTCCTGCTCATCAGATGTTTCTCCTGAAGAAAAAAAAAAAAAAAAAAAACAGTGATCTCAAATGTGTCTTTTCTAGAGTTTCAAAAGGGATCACAGTGTTGCAGATTTGTCAAAATACCAAAATCTGCAATGAAAAGTCAGAGATCTCAAACATTCCTCATCAAATTCCCCCAAGACCAAATACGACTTACTCTCCAAGACAAAATTATGTTAGGTGCCATCCACATGAAATGAACCCTACACTCTTACTGTATGTCAGTAATTGACTCATTTGTCTCTATTTTTATGTCTCCTAAGCTATTTTAGCCAATTGATTCTTCAATGAAACATAACAGAGAGCTCCATTAAATCCCATGAGCTATGAACGAGCAACCTCTGAGCAATAAAATTAGTCTCTGGGACTGGATTGATTTTTTCCCCCCCGCAAGAACCACAAGAGGAGCAAGGTATCCATAAAAGATAATTAAACAAACACACAGATCTTTGAAGTTCACTGCAGGTTCACTGTTTCACAAAAGTGTAGTCGAACGCGTTTCTCTTATGGTTTACTAACATTCTCGCTCCATTTCTTGTCCGCTATAACAGGTTTTTAAGGTGCGATTGCAGTATGGAACGGTGACATGAGCCTCTGATGTGCCGGGTTGAATTTGCGTGAAGGTCTGAGCTGTTGAGTGTCATCCATCTTTGCTCTTGTCTGCGCCGTAATGATGTCTGTCAGGCTGCAGCAGAGGAAGAGGACTGAAGGTTAATCTCTCCGTATCCCCTCAGTGTTCTGAATGCTTAAAGAGCCGTCGGGCCGAGCTGACCGTGCCGTGTTTACGGGTCCCTGTCTCTGCTAAGAGATCACAAAGACAGGTCTGACACCTAAGAGACGCTTTGAGAAAACCAATGGAGAGAAAGTGAGAAAAGAAAGACTTTTTTTTCTTTATTTGCCCGTCACAGTCTCGCCTTTCCATTTTCAAGCCGTAGGTCCGTGTTGCACCGGTACTCAGTTTGTAAATTACAAGGTCCCTGAATGCGGTCTGGTGAGTGTGTTTAACATCAAACTGACACTTTAAGCAAGCAGTGCACCATGACAAATCTACAACACTTCCATTAAGATGAATGAAGGTGTCGCACTGTGCAGTCTAGATAGGGTAGTTTGATGTTTATTGTATAGATTGAGCTTAAATGTGTGTTGACAGTGTTACTACAGGTGTGATGAGTTTACATTAAATGAATGTGTAAGTACAATTAGTTAGCAAACAGCTTGCATTTAGAGTATGGCAGTGTTATTTTAGTATTGTTGAGATACTATTGTAGTTTTTGTTAGTATTTTTTTTTTAATCACTATATCACAATGTTTTCACGTCTTTCTTTCTAATTGGTTCTTTACAACACTTTACACTCTCGTTAGTTTTAGTTTGTCTTCTAACAATATTTTATTAGTGTATATACGAACATCACGGCACATTTTTGTAATTTTTTGTAATTTTTATCCGTTTTAACTGATTTTTTACATTCAGAATGAGCATTTCTAACATTTTTATTTATTATTGTGTTTAATTAGATGTTATTTTTATATTTTCCTTTTTTCATTTTAATCTTAGTTTAAGTTTTTGTAATTTAATAGTGTTTTAGGTTTTTGGCTGTGTTTTGTTAGTTTAACTTAAAGCTAAAACATGAAAAATACAGCATTGGCAACTAAATAAATAAAAAAAAAGTTTAAGTGTTGTTATATCTCATTTCAGTTAATGTTTATTGTATTGCAATTATTTTTACAAAAAAAAAATGTTTTTACCTTAATTTTAGTTAGCCACTGTTTTTGTTTCCGTAACACTTTTGATATTTCTAATTTTAGCTTTCCTAGGAAACAAACGTGTTCTAAAATGTTTTGCTAATGTTCCCATTAAGTTATTAAAATGTTATTTCAAAATGATCTCAAAACATCTAGTTTATTAAATGGTTTAAAATCTTAGTTTAATTGTGAATGTACATTTCATAATTTTGTGAACATAATGGAAATGTTACTTTTGAAAGTTTTCTGAACATTCTGAAGCAAGTACATTAGTAAAGTTTAAATATGGTAGACAAGCATCCAACTAAATTATTTCTAAAAAAAAAAAAAAAAAACACTATGAATGATGCTTAAATAACATTATTGTGCTAATGTTATGAAAAAATTATAAAAGACCAGTTCATTTTGAACAAACATTTTATTAATGTCAGTGGAAGAATGGTCTTTAACCTAAAGTAAGTTATACTACAGGGCTCTTGAATCTGATTGGCTAACGAACATTCTAAGGTGTGCAGTTATTTTCAGGGAAAGGCACGGCGAGCGTAGTTCCAGGCAGCTCTGTTCATATCACTTTCCCAAATGATTTCTGTTATTTCAAAGGTCTTACAACAGCACAATAACCAAAACACAACAACAATGGCCAGACAAATTAATATAGTAAGCAATATGATAAAAACGAAAGCTTATTTCCATGTTTTGCCACATAATTACATTTTATTATGTGGGTAAAGCACATACTCTATCTCTCCCGCTCTCTCTCCCTCACAGACACACATAAAGTTACATAACTTACAGTACAGAAACATACACGTGCTAACATTGTTAATGCATAATAATGCACACCCGAGGTGTAACGCTTCTCAGATTTGCGTCGTGACTGCATCACCACCTCGGGTGTGCATTATTTTCTAATAATTAAACAGCCTGTCTTCAATTGTTCCTTGCTTAAAGAATCCTAAAGAATGTTACGTAAAGTTGTGAGAATGTTTCCTGTTAGCTGGCTTTCTGCTGGCCTCTGAGGTCTCGCACTTCACTGCCAACAAGTTAACTTCCTCAGTGTCTGTCAAAGCCCAAAGTTAATGTACGTAAGAGGGCTGTTGAGGAATGTAATTGGTTTTTGAGGACTTAATTGCATACTGGAGCTGTCAACAATGTTTCAGTGTACGGCACACATCCATTAGGGTGTCTGTTTGGAAGAGGAGACTGGAGAAAGGGAGAGAGAGGGAGAGCGTGTGGAGAAAATAGTATGAGCATTTAGCTGAGGACCCGGTGAGGAGCTGCAAACATTCCCTGCTGTTATCCATCACCCCAGTGTCATGCTGATGAAATCAGTCTCTCGTGTTGAATAGATCCGCTTAGAACAACATGATTCGCCATGCATGTCCAGGCTAGTTTATGCTGGTTTGCATGCCTGTGCAGCTGGTTTACCTAGGAAATCTAAGCTAATTTAATTCTAATACCAACATATACATACCTACACACCATGCATATGGGGCCTATTTATACCTGGTCACTGCATGTGTTTTCACTGATCAGATAGCTATCTGATTTGTTAAAACGTTTTCATTTACACTTGGCCGTTTCACTTTCAGTTTCATTTGTTGCAGTTTGCGTGTGGGCTTGCTGAAGAGATACTCATCCGGGGTTGCTGAAGACATATTCGGCTAGTCATATCTGAACATAACATGCCATATAGCCTGTAAAACGCTCTCACATGTTTGTTATTTTAATATTTTAGGAGTAAAATTTGCATATGTGGTTTCAACAACCAGATGCATTTACATATTTCCAGTTTTGTCTGAAATGTGGCCCAGACCACCTACTGAAGTGGTTTAAGCAATCGGATTTAAATGTGTCTCGAAAACGTTTTGGAGGGCATTTACACCTGGTCTTTTCACGATCGGATAGCTATCCTATCAGAGAAAATGCATGAAGTGACCAGGTGTAAACAGGCCCATGTATATATCAAAATACAAACCAAATTTTATAAATTATTAAAAAAATATATATATACCAAAATTATACAAATCAGAGCCAAGTGTAATTCAAATTTTAATGTAAGAATTCTAATCCAAATAAGTAAGGCATGTTTTCCCACAGAGACTTGTTGATGTGAGACAAGAAAAATTTGTTTTTAAGGGACTTACCCCCGGTTTCACAGACAAGGCTTAAGCTATTCCCAGACTAAAATGCATGTTTGAGCTGTCTCAACTGAAAATATCTTGCTTTGACATCTTAAAAGATATCAGTGTCATTGTTCTGTGTCAAGATGCACACCTGTAATGTTTTCTTCAAAGGCATTTTTGTAAAAGTTGCTTAAATATCTTAATTTAACTTAAAATATCTTAATTTAACAGGCCTAGTCCTGGCTTAATCTAAGCCCCATTTGTGATACTGGGCCTTTACGTCTAAATAAAAAGTGGATTAAAATCACTGCAATATTCACAGTGTTGCTCTTTATATCACAGCAGTTTTGCATTTTTCTTTCTAACTATGGGCTTTCTTTGTCATTTTTACAACGATTTTACATTCTTACTAGTGATAGTAGTGAGGACTCAGTGTCCCATCCCAGCTGTGAACATAACTAGCCACAGCTCTCCTGTTCATCTGGTGTCATTTTGATTTGTTTAGGTATCCAGAACTTCCGTCCCTTACGGGCATCTGCGTAATTGCTTAAGATAGCAGATTATTTTCTCAGTCCAAATTGAGGAAGTAATTGTTAGTTAGGGATACTATTTGTGACTAATGCATATGGTCAGGGCTGATGTTTGAAGGTGGGCATCTGCCCGTGTGAAGAGCATGCAAACAAAAAACAGCCTCATTTCCTTTTAATGAACACAGCAATGGCAAATTGGGTAGTCTAGATCACTTAATGAGGAGCATTAGCCTAGCCACTGAGATGCTGATCAACACTATTCACTGAGAAGAAAAAAGTGCATTTCGAATCAGATTGTGATTGGTCCATTTACCCCTGACCTGAAGCGTGCTTGCTAATTTTAAAGATATATTCCTATTGGCTTCCTCTCAAACGGCTCGCTGTGCGCTCACTGCGCTGTGTGTGAGCGTTTGCCAAATGTCTAAAGGAAAAAGCTGTTTGATTTCGTATGGCTGATGGTGGATTTCTCAATGAAAGCTCAAGTTGTTTATCACCTCTGTGCTGATTTTTACTGTCTGATTAAAGGTGAGAGCTCAAAGAAAGCAAAGTGCCGTAAAACCAGTCAACCATTCTGATTAAGCTAATTCCCAAGACAAAACCTTAAGCAACACTGGGAAATGAGTGATTGATTGATTATTTATTTATTTAGTTGAGATGTGACCTTCTCCTGTTATATTTTTAATTCAGTGAGTGGCATCAAGTTATCATTATGGAAGTCATCCATAGAGCATACATGACTCCTTACAAAAGGTTTAAAATGAAACTGCAATCGACCTAATACTGACATATCTGTAACACTGTATCATCAGGTACTTTTCTCCACATGTTTTGGGAATGTCCAATTGTTGTAAACCTATGGACCTTTTTACTACAAATTGATTACACATCTAATCCATTTTATGTCTTCTCAATGACGTTTCCAACTGCTGTATAAGTTCATTAAATAAAAGAATGTTGTTTGCTGGTTTTACAGCTGCAAAGAAGACAATAATACAAAACTAGTTTACTCCTCACATGTGTGCAAAAGCATTTTGGATTCACAGCCTCCTTAAATTGTGACTTGTGAATATACAACAGCACGAATGAACAGGGCTAAACCTAGTACCACTGATGCATGGCAGTGTTTTTCTATCAAAATTTTGGATTATATAAAGGAATGACTATAAAACCGTTTTTTTTTCTTCTTCTCCTTTCAGATTGTAAAAATATTGATATGTCTGTTGCTTCCCCTTCCCTGTTTTGTTTGTTTGAATGGATGTTTTGTTGAATCAAACATTTTTTAAAAAGTTGATCACAAAAAAGTTATCATTATGGAACAAAAAAAAAAAAATTATTATGATTATTATTATTCTTCTTCTTTTAGCAATGATCGTTTTTTTTCATATTATTACAAATAATAGTCATAATTGATTATTTTTTGTTGTTATATATTTACTAATTTTATATTTATTTTTGTATTTTGCATATTTTATATTATTATATCTATAAATAATCTATGAATATAAATGTAAAAAATAATTAAATAATAATGAAAATTATAATCATTATCATCTTTATTTGTTTTTTAATTTGCAATCCAATTATGTGGAAAAATATATTAACAAATAATGATTTTTTTTTTTTTTAAAGTTACCAGCACTTTCAGTGTTTTTTCAAGATTCAGTCTGCCCTCAAACTTTTTTCATTATTCTTCAGTGCCTGATCTGAAATCAGAAGTATTGTCTGGTGATTTGTGTAGTAGAGAGGTGAGAGTCGTGTACAACACTGGTTCAGTGGAAGGTCAAGTTGACTGAATTGCATTGTGGGATATTTGCTGCAAATTTTGGGAAAAATAGGTCATGCGGTTAAAATGTGTTAAAACTAATATCTCAAAGTGTGTTTACTGTAGATTTGCCAGGGATATTAAATCAGAGAAACTCTGAAAAAAAATCTGAAAATGATCTGATGCGTTGCCGTCCTCATTTGCATAATTTGTTCCTCATTAGAGTTAATGCAAACTAAGTAAACAAACAATATAAGAGGGGATTTTTTTTTGTTTGTTTGTTCATTCCAATTTTTAATACATGATGTCTTTTTGTCTATCTTCATTAAAAAGCACAAATGTTGGTCTCAGTAAGATACTGTTGTGTTCCAACAAAGCATCTGCATCGTTTAATATAGTTAGCTTAGCAATAAATTGCACTGATGTCCTAGACAAGATTCAGTAATGGCTTGATTGGAGATACATTGAATGAAAGATCTGCTCAGCAATGATTTATAAATATCATAGTGATTAGGCTTTATTAAAGTGCTTAGACGTCTCACATAATCAAGAGAAGAAGCACATCATCATTATTGTCAACTTAAGTTTTCTCTGCAACTGTTCCCAATTATCCAGTATCCAAATTATTTCCAAATGTAAACAGGAGTTTCTGTACAATGCAGGACAAAATAATTGGCCACCTGTTTTGTTATTGCTCATGCTGTAATTGTCTTTTTAATTATTTGTGTTTGGCCACTTTGACTGTGAAAAGATACATTTTATGTCACATTGTTCCTCCCATTTCCCTTGGTTCTGAATGTAAGAGAAAGGCCAGATTAATAATGCATGACAGGAAAGCTTAAATGCAACAACAAGCACACACGTTTGTGGAAATAGGACATGATGAAGCTGGATCTATCCCAGCATTACCTGCCAGGAACAGTTACTCAGCTGAACGTCTCTCAGCTGGATGAAAAGGCCTGACGAATGCAGTTCCCTGTGTTGATGTATTTTAGGAAGTTTAGTCAGAAACATACTTTTAAATAACCAATGTCCAGTAGCTTTTTGTTTACCTGTCAGTCGTGATCGGTGATTGGGTGGTGGTATCAGTGGGAGGGGCTTCCTTATTCAAGAAAGCGTTTGATTGGACAAAAAGTTGTATACATCCGTCATGCGAGATGACGAGCCATCAAATCATTGCTCTGTTTTCCAGAAGAGAAACACTGTCAATTTTTAATGTGTATTTATCAACTTTTGTTGAGTGCATTAGCATTTAGATGACCTCAACCTAACCACCATGGACTAAAAGCCACAAAGGTCCCATTTTGTTTTCATGAGGTTTGCAGAAAGGAAGCGGGAGGTCGCCGCTCGGATATGATTTTGCAATACAATACTCTATTTCTCTATGTTATGTTTTATTACGTTGCATATCCTATTTTTGTGCCTCTGGAATCACCACTTGGCTATTTAATATTTTAACCGTTTTCTCATTGACTTTACAGTAAGCACTACCATTCAAAAGATTTTTCATTCTTTTGAAAGACGTCTCTTCTGCTCACCAAGGCTGCATTTAAATTGATTAAAAATACGGGAAAAACAGTAAATATTGTGACATATTATTATAAAATTAAAATAACAGTTTTCTATTTGAATATATTTTAAAATGTAATTTATTCCTGTGATGCAAAGCTGAATTTTCAGCATCATTACTCCAGTCTTCAGTGTCCTTCATTAATCATTCTAATATTCTGATTTGCTGCTCAGAAACATTTATTATTATTATTATTAATGTTGAAAAACGTTGAAAGTGTTGAAAACACTTGTGCTGTTCCATATTTTAGTGTAAATCTTGATCTCTTTTCAGGATTTTTAATGAATATAATTTTGAAAGAACCTTCTTTACATGAAATAGAAATATTTTGTACCAGTATAAATCTTTACTGAATAAAAGTATACATTTCTATTTAAAAATAAAAGCTAATATAAACTCCCAGAAAAAAAATTTTTTTTTACAAAGGCTAATTAAGTGAAACCTTTTAAAAAAAATACTTTTGTACCCCTAAAAGTTACATATTAGTACCTTTGGGTACCAACCGCAAGCAGCTTTTGGACCTTTTTTCTGAGAGTGTACTGTGATATAATATTACATAAGTCATACTGTCCATCATCAGGTACTGTACCAGTGCATGAGCTGCTGGCTGGAACATGAACAGACATGGAAACGGCTCTCAATTATTGCTCCAGTGCCCATATGTGGATCCACTGTGCTCTGACAGGCATCCCATCATCGTCCCAGCTGTATCACTGTCCATCTGTCACCAGACTCATGCTCTGACTGGAGAAAATGGAGTAATTGTGCAGCTGAGAGCAGGTGTGCCATCCAGCACCTACATGCAGACTGTGTCATGCTTCTCCTTTTAAATGAGCTCTCCTTTCCTTCCTGTCCTGTGGCTTTTCCTCTTCTCAGTCACTCTCGTTCTTTCTGTCCTTCTCTGATGCCTTCATGACGCTTCTGAGTTTCTTCTCTCCGTCTGTTATCTTTCTCTTCCTATTTTCAACATCTCTTTATTAATATGCCTGTCTGTTTGACACACATTGATTTCTTTCCTTTTTGGCCTACTGTATAACTGTATTAAACATTTAAAAACGTTTGGAGATTTAAGGTTCACAACCATTTGCAAAAACTGTGGCATGTCATCACAGAAAGATTATTGTATTATTTACAGAATAACAAACTGCAAAACATTTCAGCTGAGGCAGAAGAGACATGAGGGAATTTATAAAAGAGTATCATGCTGCTTTTACTTCTTATGTAGGCCTGTTAGCCGCACTTACTTTATTTCATGCTAACACAATCTTTCACCTGTGAATTCACCGTATTTTAATCATAACCACAGGTGGCTTGTCTGTTTCAATATAAAATGACATCCATCCTCCCCGTTTTGACTTTCAGAGTATCGGCTTTTTGTTTGGATAGAAAATCCTTAAATTCACTCCTAATTTGTGTGATGTGCAAAACCGTGGAGCCAGCTGTACAATGCAGAACCACAAGTCAAGGGTAAAGTCAGCAATATGGGATAAATGAGCATTGAGTCTAGTTTTTTAGATCAAGTCAAACTGACGATATAAAATCATGATACAAGTGATTCTCCAGATTTTAGATCTAGTGATTTGTATTTATTGTATAGTGTTGTCTAGCACATATATCAGTGCTGCAATGATTCAATGTAGCGATTTAAGTATTGATCATTTTTGTTCTATTAAAGGAATAGTTCACCCAAAAATGATTGGGTAACAAAGATTCATTGTTTGTAGAGAGATACGCACAGATGCAGGTAATTCACACATACAACTTTTATCTCTCTCTCTCTCAAAATGGCCATATGAGAAAAACAATAGTAGTTTGTATCAATAGATATAGCTGTCGGTCATATAATATTTTTATGCAAAACAGTTGTCAAAAATTAAATGATTTGCAACTTCCACCTTACTTCACTTTGTTTCCATGTTAAACTGACGCTTAGCACTGGAATTCATGCTCTGCTTCTGTGAACAGTAAACCTCACCTACTTTGATTTGATTGGCCATCACCAGGCTGAAAATGTCACTGTTAACTCTTTTTGTCATCCTAACAACAAGAGCACTGAGTAATGGAGGAGAGCAGATCAGTGCAAGAATTTAAACTACTGGGGGGACAGTTTAGTCATTTCTAAGTATTGGGAAGGGACCCTGTCTGTGGTGGTTATGGACCTGATGTTTGAGACCAGTCAGCAAGTACCGTAAACTAAAAGGTTATCAGAGTCTGATGTGATTTAAACATTTTCCAAAATTAATTTAAGTGGCAACATTGAGAAAATATATAGTGCATGGGTTAATTTTAATACATTTCTGGCAGAACTGATGGCAGTATTTAGTGTGGTTAAATGATTTAAACAGGTTTGTGTGTTCATACAAACTCTAGTTTTAATGCTAGTTTTACCTGCTCAAATGCTGTGCTTTCTGTAGTGCATTTGTAATTTGCAGTCATTTAGGCTACATTATAGTTTTGCATAAATGTCTGCTTTTTCTGGTGAAAAACTTCTGGTGAATAAATCTTGGATGTTTATTAGTCTTTTATGGCAGTGCAATCCACTAAACGACTTTTTTAGCACAGCCGTTTCACGTCCAAGTGCTTCTGTCTGTATTGTACAGTATGTGATGCTGCCATCATTGATGTGACATTCAGGCCCATTGTGTATTCCAGCTAGGAGCCTGTAAGCAGTTTAAGAGCCGATTTCATCTCGGTGGGGAATGTCTGCCTATCTCTGGCCTGTCACTTAGATACCACCGGAACGGTAAATATGATTAATCTACCTCCTTAATTACCCTGCAGTTCCATGCCACTAGTCATCAGCTGTCACGAGCAATTAATATCTCTACAATAACTCTCCATCTTAGCCAAGTTTGGAAAAGAATGAATATTTCACTCTCCTAATTCTTTGCTTGGTTAATATCTGTCACCATGGAGCCGGCGATGCTCAGACAGAGAGGTGTAGCGCTTCGGTTTTCAACGTGCATTTTCATCCGGTCCAGTTTTCTCTCTCAAAGATTGGAGGAAATGAAACACATTCGTCATTTCAAATGACAGTTTGTTTACAAATGAGCGCAAAGGATTTTATGGATGAGGACAGGGGTGTTAGAAACCAAAGATTCGTCTTCTGTTCGCTGATTGCGAAATGATTAATGCACATTAGCCCGGATGTGTTGTTCTATCTAGAGAAAAGAGGCTGTTACGCCGCTATAATGTGCATGATTTCTCCATCGCAGGCGGAGATGTATTAATCAGGTCAAAACTGTTTCATTAGAGAAGATTCTATCTGACCTTTCCGCAACAAGAATCGCAGAGCTCTAATTTCCTGTGAAATAGCACGCATCAGTAAATCTGACATTTACATCGGCGGAAACCCAGAAACGCATACCGATGCCCGAGACGTGGCGTTGAAATTGAGCTGTGTGCAAAAGTGAGACCCCGGAATGAGCCAAATTAGACTTAATGGGGAAGTGGATCATGAATACCATATTAATTAACACTAAATTATTGCTGTAGCTGCTGTTCGCTACGCCGTCGCACCAAGTAGGATTAATAGGATTCGAGCAGTATCAACTAAATAAAGTCTTTAATGAGGTCATGAATATTTGATTTGCCAGCCGAATCCGATGTATTGTACTTTGTTTTGAACAAGGACCCCATCGGAAGGATGCTCGTCTCCATCATCATTGTAATCATCTGGAAGGGTGGTGGCTCTGAGTCTGTAGCTGCGCTCATCATATTTTCATGCTTAAGAGATGGGAGGAACAAACGAGGCGAAATGAATCGCATGATATGAGGAGAAACTAAAGGCCTTGCTGCTTCGCTGCTCTGTCAGTCAGTGACTTTTTGCATGAAGGGACATCTTAATGAAACTGACAAAGCACCATTACATCATGTCTAATGATCTAGAACAAATTCATGTGAGATAACCAAGTGAATAGAGCTTTGTGGCATACGGCCCATGTTTGTTAGCTTTGAGGCTAACTACTTTGACTGTATTAACATTTATTTGGTATGTGCATTTCAAGATTCATGCTGTTTATGGGGTTGTACACACTTTCTTGTCTAACAAAACTCTTCAAAATTAGACTTTTAGTATTATTTATAATATAATAGTATTTATTAATATTTTGAATTAAATTTTAAGTGTTCATGTTAATTTTAGTTCATTCAAATGAACAACATTAGCAATTTTATGTGCTCTTGTCCTTTTTATTACTTTTTTAATATTTCAATTAGCTTTATTTTTTATTTAGTTACAGCAATTTTAGTACTTCAATTAGAAGCTACTGCAACAGTTCTTCAATGGTTCTAATTTCCATGTAATTTTTATGTTTATGTTTATATATTTTTTTCTTTTAATATTTAATTTTTCAAGTTGGCTTTAATACATTTTTATCTGGTCATAATACTACTTCATCCAGTAGGCCTACTGCAATAGTACTAACATTCTAATGTTTTTATCCAATATTTATATTTTATTTTATTCAGCTTTAGTTTCAATAGCAAGTGACAAATCATTCTTCACAGTTGTGATGGAAACTAGACTGTTAGTTAATTAAAAATCATACAAGCGCAGTCTTTAATATCTGCAATGCTTATTTAACAGTCGCAATTGAATAAGTGAAGGTGTGTTATAGTTATTTTTATGGAAAAATCTTATTTTTATAATCTTAAAAATCTTATATTTATTGAAAATGTCCACTAACTTCCTTGAAATAGGTAAACACACACACACACAAAAACTGAACATGAAATGCTATTGTTCAACAATCCTGGTTTGTATTTTTGGCGGTTGATTTTTGTAGTTAGCAAATGCAAAAGCAAATTTTAATGTGAAAAATAAGGTGTTTATAAATAACATTGCCTTTGTGCAAGTCTTGGGTGGGATGTCTGATGCTGAGACTATGTGACAGGATTTGGACATGTCTTGATCGCTTTCTACATCCAGATATTGTCATCTTAAAAGTAGCAGTGATGTGGAGTTTTTAGGAAATGCACATCAAGCCTTTACAGAGGATGGAATGCGTTTCTCTGTACGGATCTCACTCACGTCCCTTTAAGACGCACCGCCTTGCCTCTCTCAGAGTTGTCCACATCTGTCAAAGCATCTCTGCTCCTCTGAGACAGGTCACAGTGGACCTTCCAAACAAAGCAGCTCTAATAATCAATTTTTCCAGTCATAGAGCCTGACAGACTCATAAAGGAATGCAACCGTTCATCTCTCATCCATCCTCCTTGTGTCATCTCCTCACCCGCTCTATCACTGTCTCCCTGTCTTCATTCTTTCTGCCTGACTTCTTGTTACCTTTCACTCTTCTGCTTTTGATTATTGCTTGTTAGAGGCCGAAGGTGTGTGGCCACCAGTTGTATTTGTGTGGTAAGCCTCTAGAACCATATGGCAGAAAGTCTTGAAATTTGGCAGAGAGGTAGAGGAGGGTTTGTGCTTCAATCTTCGAAAACTTAGCATTGGCCTCTTAAACCCTCTAGCGCCATCAACAGGTTGAAGTTATATTTGCACTTGCATTTTAGCTCATAACTTTTAAACAAACGTAATTGTTTTTCCACTGATTATTTGGCTTATGACAGTGCTTATCATGGACTCTAACAGGATTTTTTTTGTTTGTTTGTTTGTTTTTTTTTTGTTTTTTACCAAAGTATGTGGCAATGATCTTCAGACCAAACCTGACTTTTAAAAAACTTCCAAAGAAATGGCCTTGCATATGTAATGGTGAAGGCAGTATTATTGCTACTCATTATTTTTGGTGACATTGAAATGCATCAATGCCACTAACATGCTTACTTGTTTTAGATTATCCATGTTGTTTACATAAATCAGATGCTGACAGAGTCAAAACACAACACTGAATACACTTTTGGCCGATGATTTCAGCCCTACAAATCTATTTTGTCCAACAAAAAAAAAAAAAGAAAATTCTCAAATATTTTGGGTTGCATCACTGCTTGATTGATTCATGAATTGATAATCATTCATTTTGTTCATGATGCATTGCTGCAGTTTATAATCAAACATTTTTGCCTCTAGAATGTCCATTTTGGTCAATTGTAAATAAAATGAGCTCATAACCTTTAAACGTCTAATCCTAAAATCATAATTTTTTTTATCCTTTTTTGGACGATGGTTAAATTAAAACATCCCTGCTGCTGTTGCTTTGTCCTGTAATTGCTGCTCGCAGCTACTGTATATCTTTCTCTTCCTTTTCCGAGCTCCTCTCTAATAACCTCTTGTCTTCTTTCCACAGATGGTTAGAGAAGGGAGGAGAGACCATGGTACGGGAACAATAGGTCATATCTGAGGTACGACATAGTGGGATGGCTCTGAAAAAGGTTGGATTGCTGTTGATTGCTGTTCTCTGACAAAGTGCAAAGTTGTTCTGTGATAGAAAACAAGCTCTTGTTGGCTTCTATACTATAAACTCTCACGTATATATAAAAACTTTTTGTATTGTTGGACCCAAAGTAGTTTTGGTTTATAGTGTCTTTCTGTGTACTCTTGCTATCAAAAAATATGCCCCCTTTAAATGCCGTTTTTATAGAAGCGAGCGCTTTGAAATTTGACCTTCAGACGTAGCTTTGTGATGTCTCATACGTTTTCTCTTGTGTTTTGTAGCGAGTGCACTGAGATACAGGAGTTAATTCAAAGCCCCTTTGAGTTTTCCACCATAAATTGAAGTTATTACCTCAGGGCACCGGCCAAAATTACTCCTTCTGCAAATTATTTATATTTTCCTGTTTTAGAAATGAGCCGAGGATGCAGACTAGCGTCTGATTAGCATAATTCAGCGGTATTCACACATATAGTGATATGCGGCAACCAGAAGTCATTTATTTTCAATTAAAGTTGGTAAGTTTTGCCAGTGTTAGTTATGTGGGTGTGTTCAACTACAAAAGTTTAGAAAAGTCTTGCTTTATGCAAATTAGCAGTAGGAGTTAAGACATTGATACTCTAGGAATTGAATTCTGAGCCAGTTTGATTCATGTATTCATTTTGTTCATGATTATGCATTTGTGCAGGTTATATTCAGATATTTTCCCTGTAGAATGTTACATTTTATTGCTGAAACAAATAACTGTACTTCCATGTTTAATCAGAAAAACATGGTATTTAAACTGCCAGTAGTTTTCAAAAGCTGTCGTGAGTTGAGTGCAAGTTGGAAAGTAAGTTAGTAAGTTGGAAAGTCTACTATAATCAACAATGCAACCACAGTGATGTGGGTGCTTCCAGTGATAAAAATAGAGAAAAATGTTATGTTATGCAAATTAGCAGCAATGTGGCAACAACCAATAGGAATGAAGACAGTGAAGCATGAGCTCCATGTCCTGAAATACTGAATAAATTGCATTCAGAGTGAGTTTGATTCATGCATTGATAATCATTCAGCTTTTTTGTGATGCATTATGCACTGCTGCAGTTTATATTGAAACACGTTCTCTGTAGAATGTTACATTTTATTGCTGCGAAAACTGATTCCTTGTTAAATTAGAAAGACATGCTATTTAAATGGCAAATCGTTTTGAAAAACTGTGGCAAGCTGATTGGCGCACCATACTGGAAAGCCCAATACAATCATCTATATAATGTGGGCGTGTCCAGCAATAACAGTTGAATGAAGTGTTACTTTATGTTAATGAGTAGCAATGCTGTGACTACCAATAGGAGTGAAGACACTGAAGCATGTGATCCATGTCCTGAAATACTGAATAAATTGCATTCAATATGAGTTTGATTTATGTATTGATAATATATGAATAACAGCGCTCAAATGCTAGCGGGAAATTTACATTTTTAAAAATTTCAGTACCGAATCGGTACTTTTGATAATGCTAATAGATAATCATTCATTTTGTTTATGGCACAATATGAACTTTTGCAGTTTATATTGAAGCATTTTTCCCTAGAGAATGTTACATTTTATTGTTGCGAAAACTAGTTCCTTCTCAAATTAGAAAGACATGCTATTTTAACAGCAAATCATTTTCAAAATCTGTGGCAAGTTGAGTGCATCAAGTTGGAAAGCCCACTACAATCATCAATACAACCATAGCGATGTTAGCATGTCCAGTAATAAAAGTTGAGAAAAGTGTTACTTTATGCAAATGAGCAGTGTTCCGGTGAACTACCAATAGGAGTGAAGACATTGATACTGTAGGAAATGCATTCTGAGTGAGCTGGATTATGCATAGTGCACCTCTGCTATTAATATTCAGAATGTATTTTTTTATTGCTGATTCATTGTCAAATTAGAAAGACATGCTATTTTAACAATGACATGTCTTAACAAAGCAATCATTTTCAAAAGCTATCGCAAGTAGTGCACTAATGATGTTAGTATGTGTTACTATGTGTGTACGCCCCATTGCTCCGAGCGTATACGAAATTACCACGGGGTATCAGCCAAATTAGAGGTTCATGTATTTTGATCTTCATTCAAATGAGGGTTTGAGAGATCATACTAAATGTGGCTGTGTGGGATCATATAGTTGTTATGTATCAGGGCACATGTGTTTCAGCTGTGTGTGTGTGTGTGTGTGTGTGTGTGTGTGTGTGTGTGTGTGTGTGTGTGTGTGTGTGTGTGTGTGTGTGTGTGTGTGTGTGTGTGTGTCGACACATTTTTATCCTGTGCTTCCACTAAGGAGCAATTAGCATTCATTAAACCGTCAGCCACACTTCACTGGGGGAGTGCTCTCATTTCACCATTTGATTTTCCTTTGTCTACAAATAGAACAGCACAAAGAGGACTCTGGCTTGGAGGCACAGTCTGTCAACTGGGAGTTTGGTGAAACCACTGGGCGAACTAGTTGTGCTCATTAAAAACCTTTGGTTTTTTGTCAGTTGGTGAACTTTTATGTGGATGCGGGGCTGTTGTAAGCAATGCCAAATACTGCATATGTTTCGAATAAACTGACGTAGGTTAATGTCTTGTGTGCTGAAATGTGCCTGCCAGATGTTTTGTTTTCTAGTAAACCTAGTATTTTTGCTAATGTGAGGTTACTGCAACAAATACTGACATCAAAATTTAAGGGTGATGTGTGTAATTTCTGTGCCACTTGCAGAATCAAACAAAATTGGAAATGTAATGCAAACACTCTCAAACAGTTGCCTTGACTACCCTAAAAGAGGTGGTCGAGCCAATGGTTATTTATTCAAAATTTGAGAATGGAATTCAACTTACTGAATTGTGCATATTGCATTATGCAACAATATGTTTCAAACAATAGTATGCTACATTATTGTCACATGACCTTGTCAGATTGCATTTACAATTGCTGCAAGTGATGTCATGATCTGTCATCATCTTTGTTATTAAAAGTCATCAGTTTACATTTTTTATTAAATTTTGTGTAAAAAATTTCCTTGTTTTTGGCTACTCCAAAAAATGAGTCAAAATAGAGATAAAAATCAGAGCTGATATTACTTCCGGTTCATTCTTCACACTGCAAATCGTCAAGGTGTCAGTTTGTGAAACAGTCAAGTCACATGCATTGCAGTTTTGCATGCAGCATGATCTGTTGTATACTAGACATTTTTGCAAATTTAGCAGGTCATCTGTGTATTTTGTTCATTTCACAACACTTTCAAAGTGAAATATCCAGGGATAAACTTGATTCTGGCAATGTTTCATTCCATTGGTTATTGTAAAATATTTGAAGAAATTCAGTGTTACATCACTTGCTCATCAACTGTTCCTCTGCAGTGAATGGGTGCCGTCAGAAAGTCCAAACAGCTGATAAAATCATCACAATAATCCACAAGTACCCACACCAATTCATTCCAACATCTTGTGATGCAAAAAGCTGTGTGTTTGTAAGAAACAAATACATCAGGATCATTGTTTCTGGCTAAAATACCTCTATAACTATTATCCATAATCTTGCTTTCTCCAGTGAAAAAGTCAAGTTATCTGAATCAGGAGAGAAATATGCACAGGTCAAGCACTGTTTATAAGCAAAAACAGCTGTAAACGAATATGTCACTGGATACCTTTCTCCTTTCTCCTTTCTCAAAGGATGAAGTGGATTATCGTGATGTTTTTATCAGCTGTTTGGGGTGTTATTCTGATGGCACCCATACAAAGCAGAGGATCCATTGATTAGCAAGTGATATAATGCTAAAATTATGTTCCTAAGAAACAAAATCTTCTTCACGACTTTGCATGAATTGTATTTTGGGTGAACTATTCCTTTAATTGACCATTTGCTCTGTAATCATAATTTGTATGAAAAAGAATAATAAACCGTTGCTGTTTTACTGCTACTAGTGTTGCATCCAGCTGGAAACTGCAGTGAATTATTAACCTTAAATAATTCAAATTAAAATGTAGGTTGAGACGCAGCCTGAGTTGAAATAATATGCATGCTATAAGAGTAGCATGTTAGTACACTATTCTCAAAGAACAGATTGCACTCCAATTTTGTATGTGTTTCTACTAGTGCTAGATAATTCATACCCTTCACCTTTAAATGAGCCTAGCGGTTTCTTCTTGGTGTCTGTGCTGTGGAGATTGGAAACCCTTTTCTCATATTGATCATGTTCAGTGCTCCTCCAGTGCATCTCCTCTGTGTCACTGCTGCCTCCGTCTCCTGGCTGGATTGTGACGTTTGATAGGTTAAAGGAAAGTCTCATTTCCTGGCCGGCCCGTCATTGGCTTGCTGCTCCATGCTTGCAGGGTTTTTTGCTGTAGAGGTTACTTAGACGGCCTTCAGGACTAATAGTTTTGAAAAATTGGATCTCTTTGAATGAGGCAATACCCATTTAAAAAGTAACAGGGCCATTTCCTGGAATCAAGGCGATTTACAGTGTATCAAAGGACAAAGGACTTTAATCTCTCAGTTCTTGAGATTTTTCCATTCCTGTTTTAAAAGTAAAGACAGCAAAGAACAAAGACGTTTCTCCAGTAGTCATCATCTTCTTCTTCAGAAACTAGACTAAGCACACAGTGATGGCCGTCCTGTTATGCTCTCAAGTGGTTGATTTGTGCTAGAGAAAGAGTAATCATCAGAGACTTCATCTTCTCTGCTCTGATGAAAGAAAAACAAATTAATGGAGAAGCTAAAAAAGAAGAGTGTAACAGCCCTGCTGATTAGATTCTGCTATTTTCAAAAGCAAGTTGTGATTACTGTAATTATTTAACTGTGATTGTCTAATTGAACCTGAACAGTTGTACAATACATTTGTACAACTATTGTTTGAGTTTTTCTTCAACAAATCTTAACCCCTATATTTATGTTTTCTAATCATAAGTAAAATAATAACATTTTGTTTCTCTACATCTGTTATTTTAGTTATTGGATTTGTTAATATTTTGAATCAAGTTTTTTAAGGGTTAAGTACTTCATTACTGAAAGCAATTTTGAATATTTTTAGTTTAAGTTTATGTTAACAACACTGATACGCATGGGGTTAAACTGTCAACATATGAAGCAAAATATCAACCATGTAGAGTTGTTAAAAAATGAAAAAAAAAATAATGTTTTCGTTACTTGCAATAAAATAAACTTTAAGTAATAAAAAATGTGTAAGTTTATTTTTATTTTAGATTATTTTAGTCATTTCCCATTTTCTTTTAGTTTAATGTACTTTAACTAAAATAAATTAAATCTGAAATAAAAATTAATAAAAACTATATAAATCATTTAAAAAACTAAACCTAAAAAAATTACAAAGCACAACAGAATAGCTAAAACTTTAAACTTAACATTAAAACAGAAAATATAAAAAAGTAAAAATATATATATATAAATAAAAAGTATAATAGCATCTTAATGAGGCTAAAATAACACTGCAACCATGTGATTTTTTTTTTTTTACATGATTAAATTAGAACAAGAACAAAACACATTTTCTGTTGATCTTCATAAAAATCTGACAGAAAACAGAACAGGCTGTCATGACAACAGCAAAGTTTAAGGTTTGATACAAAATCACATAAAATTTCTAATCTGTTCAAATCCAATGCTGCTTGCTGAGTTGATTATTTTTCTGTTATGGCACTGTATGGTATGGACATTGGCAGCAGTCTTAAAAATACTATTTTGACTTTTAAGGATTTATGATTTCTGACATTTACTGTACAAGGCATTGTGGCTGCAACCGTAAACATTTACGATTAATCATAGTCAAATCTAGACTCTATTGAAATGGCTTCAGCTTTCACTTGTCAACTCAGCACCACTAAAATCTGTGATTGGCTCTTATATGTGTGCTCATCTGTGGCCCTCATAACACTACAGTAAAATCACAAAATAAAATGCAATCAAATGCATATAATTATATGGTGTTCATTTCATATAGATGCATTTCATATAGATAGATAGATAGATAGATAGATAGATAGATAGATAGATAGATAGATATAGGTGATATCTGTGAGAATATAAAAGATACATTTTTATAGAAAAAGTGATGGTGTCTCTGTGAAAGCATAATAAAGGCTGAAAGCTGCATGCCTTATCTGTAGCTTGGTCAATTATTCTCTCTTCATCCTTTGTTTTGTGCCAAACTGACTAGTGAGTATAAATTAAGCGTGGGTTGTGTGTAGGCGTGCGTTGCGTGAGAAGAAGTTGTGAGCAGTTATGCGTTGGAGCGTGAGGGCAGGTGTGTGGAGGCATGGATTGTGTATAAATTACAAACTCATCATGGATTGTATGTTGTGTGAGCTTTACAATGACTGTGGTGCTGCTTTATGGCTAGTGATTTTCCTTTCACACATGCTTTGCTTCTTTGTGCAGATTAACAGCTTTTTAGTAGCCTTCTCCTCATTCCGGAATCCAATAATCAATATTCCAGATCAATTGGATGTGAATTAAAGTAGGTAATTAAAGAAATGTCGTATTGTTGTGGTCCTGGCAGAGAGAATGTAAGATTCATGTTGGCCTTAAAAGTAAAGTAAGTTTTTTATTGGTATCGATGGTTCCATAAAGAACCATTAACACACATGGAACCATTTCAATGCAAAATTGTTTCTTTACAATGGAAAAAGATTCTTTAAATTTTTTAAATGTTCTTCACACTAAGGTTCACGGAAAGGTTTTTTGAGGAACCCAACATAGTTCTTCACAACAAGCCAACAAAAAAAGTTTGGTTTAACTTGAAGAAATTATGATAATTGATTTTTCGATTAATTGTTTTTTTAAATAACATTGATTCGATATTGATTCTCAAAAGAATTGTTCTTTTCCGGTATTTATTTCAGCAAACATTTAAAACAATATCTGATTAATTTGAATCTTATCATTAGTCTACTACACTAGATGTCTCCCTTATGCTACAACGGAAAGCCTGTCATTCATTCAGTGCTTATCATGGCAGCGATACTGTTGACAAGAAACAAGAACAAAGCAATATGCGTGATTTGCAATGTTTAGGTAAAATTCTATAGTAATACTACAAATCTGTGGAAGCTTTTGACATCACACGTGACGGCACCATGATTTCCACAATGAATGAATGAATGGCGGATGGTGCGACACACTCATTTGTTTACTACACACTTACTAAAGTGCGGGTGACGCTCGTGGTGTTTTCAGCCTCTTTCGTCTCACTATGATGATATGAATACACGAATATCATCCCCAGCTGATCTGAGAGTAACTTCATTAGCATTTTACTGTTTAATTTGACAAATTGACAAAAAGTCATATCACATACACACCAGCTGCAAGTTCCTCACAGCAACCCGTCAAAATAAAAGTTTAGTTTAACGTGAAGAAATTGTTAGAAATATATCACTTTTTAGCAGTCTTAAGACTCCTACTTCTACTAATAATAATAAATATTAATAAATCTGTATTTTTAAAGGAATAATCACACTTGTTTTCTTTTTAATTTTAACAGTAAACCTCTGTTGTGCAGCACTTTGTTTGCTAAAAAATAAGAGGGTTTTTCATTTGATTAGGATAAATTAAATTAATGTTGTATGCCTTGATCTTATTATTAGAAAAATTAAAAATAACATTTTATATGGCCCTATTATTGTGTAAAAAAACAAAAGAATAGGTTTAAAATACAGGCCTGTGCCTCTTAAATGGGTCATATGATGCGATTTCAAATTGTCCTTTCACTTTAGAGTGTTACAAGATCTTGGTGAATAAAGAAGATCTGTAAAATTGCAAAGACTAAAGTCTCAAATCCAAAGAGATATTCTTTATAAAAGTTAACACTCATCCACGCCCCCCTGAAACGGCTCATTTTAACACACCCCCACATATCTACGTCAGTATGTGGGAAGATTTGCATAACACCGCCCAGATGTTCTCGCTGTAGTACTGTTGTTGCCGCCGCCGCCATGTCGTATAGATGCTGTGTGTTTCACTGTGAAAGCGAAACTATTTTGTTTGGCCTTCCAAAAGAGGAAGATATCCGCTTCGTCATGCCTGGAGCTGATCCGCGCTGGTCGCTGAGGAAATACATCAACTTTGCACTGTGGATCGCCGAGTCTGCTTTCACGGTGGATGAAGCAGAGTATGGATTGGGGAATTAGCTTTTGGTTGCTGAAAGACCAAGGTACACTCTTTCGTAGAATTCGCCTGCCGCACCGTTCTCAAGCCGCCCACCTCTGCTCAATCAAGCCGGCCGCGGCTCACTCTATACCGTGGCTCACTCTACGCCTCCGGCCTCTGCTCACTCAAGTCCGCGGCTCACTCTAGGCCTCCGGCCTCTACGTGACGCTGTTTCGTTGAGAAAGCAAAACTACTTTGTTTTTGCCTTCCAAAAGAAAACACGACTAGAAATGTTTATATCACGTTTATAATGGGTTTTATGTTTATGTCTCGTCGCTCCGGCCGGACAGGGCATCACAATATGTTAAGAGACATAACATTTCCGTCACACACTTGAGGCATTCGGCCAATCACAGCACCCCTAGCTTTTCAGAGTGATGAGCTTTGTAAAAATCGATGTGTTCAGAAGGCGGGGCATTGAGGAGAAACAATAATGTACACTATGTGGAAAATAATGTTTTTAACCTTTAACCACATAAACACATTTCATTACACCAAATACACAAAATAATGTTCTTTTTAGCAACATCATGTGACCCTTTCTGAAACGCATCGTTTTTTTACAGAACTCATCGTTCTGAAAAGCGAGGTGTTCTCTGATTGGCCAGCTATCCACTGCTTTGTGATTGGCTGAATGCCTCAAGCGTGTGATGGAAATGTTACACCCCTTGCCATACTGTGATGGCGCGACAAGACAAAAACATTAAAACCCATTACAAACAAGCCATTTGTTGCATCCAGTGGGGACATAATTACTGATTATAATGACTTATACTGTCTTTTTACACGTTGCGTTGCATCGTGCCACATAAAAATAAAACCACGTCTGCATTTGTGATCTGAGAAATGACAAACAACAAGCTCTACTCTACCCCAGCGGTTCTCAAACCCAGTCCTCGTGCCCCCCAGCTCTGCATATTTTGCATGTCTCTCTTTGTTAATTCAGATAATCAGCTCGTTAGAAGTGACCTCCATGCATAAACTGTTTTCCCATTGACATGGTCCCTACACAGTGTTCATTGCTCCCTACTCCCTGAGCAGGGGAAATCTGTTGAAGTTTACCTCAATGCGGAACATTCATTCATGGATTTGCGTTGCGCAACGTCTCTACACACAGACAAGTGTGACATTATATACCTCTGTAAATAAATACAATTTATTAATCCGCAGGATTTAATTTGGTTTTGTTTGTGTATGTTTTTTTTTTGTTTGTTTTATTGTATGTTTTAGCCGTGATTCCCATCCACTTACATTATAAGAGTGATAGACTGCTGCAACGGTTTGAGCTAAAAATCTTGGTTTGTGTTCTACTGAAGAAACTTGGATGCCCTGGGGGTAAGCAGATAAACATCAAATTTTCATTTTTGGGTGAACTATCCCTTTAAGTGGACTTTCACAGGGTTTTAATCTGAGCTCACTTTTCTGCCTGTCTGAACTGAATAAGCTCTTTTTGTAGTGTAAAATTCCACTGACATGAAAAGCTAAATTTGTAATGAATATCTCAGGGATTTCTAAAACCCTAAACGATTCTATAAATGTACTCAATAGAGTGACTTTGCAGAGCAGTTACTTTTGAAGTCAGATTACATTTAGCAGGGATGCAGAAAGAGCAGTTAGCAACATTCGACAGTCAGAAGTTGAATGGCTGATAAATAATATAGCGGATGACCTCTCGATCTCTGGAGTACAAGTGGGCCGTTTGACCCAAATCACGGCATGAGTATGTCACAGTTACGGTAAATATCACACCAGTGCATAATATATTCAATAACCATGTGCAAATGCCTGTGTTTGGATGTTTCAGTAAATCAAATGCTTGACAATGGAAAGTACTTCATCTCGTCTGATTATTTCCTCTTTTCATTTGGTGCACAAAACAAAAGATGACATTATTCATGTCAAAAGAATAAAAATGAGCATGAATATAATGAACTGGAGACTGGCGTCAGTGCAGAAACAGTTTGGCATTATGAAATACCTGAGGTGAAAACAGTAAAACTAATATTACAAAATGGATAGTTCTGATTCAAAATGTGTTTGTACTTCTGTTGCATTTTAAAGTACTTTATTGGCATGATTGTGTTTACATATAATAATGTCAATTATATGCATTATTTTTTCAAGTAAAAACAAGAAAAAGAAATATGAAATATAACTCAAATTAAGGGGAAAAAATTTAACAATATACACTACCTTTTCAAGATTTTAAGTGCTATAATCAGGTCTACCAATCAATGAAACGCAAAAAAGATTAACCCAGTAACTTTACTTCAGTAAGCTTTTTTCTGCAAGCATCTAAAAAAACGAGATTGTCTGATTTTGCTCCCCTAGTGACGTTGCAAAAGGATCTCATTATAATATTATCGCCCCCTTAATCTGTAAGTTTCCACCCATAGCGCTGTCATTTTGACTGTCCAAGCGATGGTGTACCAGTTCTAATGACTTGACGAAATTTTGAGCAAAACATGCTAACTGTTCTGTCTTTGTCTACACAGACGAGCACAGAACACAATTTAGAGTCCCAGCCTCAGAGGAGACAATAAAGCAGTGGATTTATTGATTTATTTATTGTATATTTTGGCTGCCACACAGATCAAAAACCCTCACAGACATAACCGACTGTTTTGTAACTCGTGTGTTTTAACATAAACTTGTGTGTGAATGAGAACTTAGTTTAGTACTCACATGCTGTGACAGCCACGTTTTATATATGTGCACTCAGAAAACCGTATATCAGAAGTTTAAGCTATTATTGTTTAAAATCCATGATTTCAGTGCAATAAACATGATAATCAGATCCAAAACAGTTGTTTTTAGTAGTTCTAAGCTGTAATGGCACATCTCTATTCTGGAAAAAGGGGGTGGGGAGCAGCAGCTCATTTGCATTTAAAGAGACAGGCACGATGCATGTTTCTGCTTCCCTTCAAAATAGACATTTTCAAAATGATATAATAAATGATCTGTGGGGTATTTTGAGCTGAAACTTCACAAACACATTCTGTGGACAACTGAGACTAATATTACATGCTGTAAAAAGGGGCATTATATTTCTCCTTTAACAATATTTCACAATATTACAGTTTTTACTCTATTTTTAATCAAATAAATGAGTCGTTTTTGATTGTAAAAATTTTTCAAATTTTTTATTTTTTTTCTTATAAAAATAAAAAAATAAAAATTATAACCCTTCATGAAACTATGCTGCACTTACCCTGGATCTGTCCTACATTAAATTGTTTTGCATTTCAGGGGCTTTCTTGGAAAGCAAATATGTAATTTGTAGATGGAACAAATCGCTACCTTACACACTATACCTTTTCCTGACAGCTTTGTAGATGCATTTTTGTTGGATGTAGTTTCCAGGGAGGTTAGGCAACAGAAAGAGAGAGATGTATTTACATTAGTGTGGTGTCGCTTTGAATTTACGGTTGCAGAAAAGCTGTTTGTATTTCTCTCAGGCTTAAAGGCAGTATGTTTATGCTTTTATGACTGACAAATAACCATACAGCTAAAGAATTGTTGTTTAAGCTTCAGATTATAGAGATTTTAAATAGAGTCGCAATGCTGGAAAAATAAACAATTGTCAAAAAAGCCTGCAGCTCTCAAATCCAGCGGATCTAGCTGATATGTGTTTATTCAGGAAATCGATACAAAGCGGAGGCAAAAGAGTAATTGATTTAACGCATTGTGTGCACTGCCATTACACTAAACTACAGAATATATCCAAATCATATCTCAAACTGAGTGTGTGTGTGCTTAAAGTACCATGAGGCATGAGCATAGACTTGAGAAAGATGCATTTATTTGATAAAAAATACATGAAATCAATAATATTGTGAAAATATCATTACAACTTAAAATAACTGGTTTCTATTTAAATACACTGTAAAATTAAATTTATTCCTCTGATGCAAAGCTGAATTTTCAGCATCAGCAATTTTTTTTTTTTTTTTTTACATACTTCAGTCTTCATTGTCACATTATCTTTCAGACATAATTCTAATTTACTGAAAAAAACAACAACAACATTTATTACTATTATCAATGTTGAAAATAATTGTGCTGATTCATATTTTTGGTTGTTTAATAAACAGAACCCAAGTTTTCAAAAAAAAAGTGGACTTAAACATAAATTATGACACATATTACATTTAAATGTAGTAGTGCATTAAAATGCATTTGACAAATGAGATGTACTTAACTGATTATTTTCTCTTTGCATTTGGAACACAAACTTAAAGATTAAATTACTCATATCAAATAAATAAAAACGAATAAAAACACTATGACTACTTTTTTTAAAACCTTAGCATGTTTTCAAAAACACATTATTTTAAAATCATATTGCGTTTAAATGAAATAATGCATTAAAATACATTTTATAGTTTTATTCTTTTAATAACCTAGATTTTTAACCTAGACCTGGAACATTGTGAATCTCTAGTTGGGATGTTTTTATACAGTGAACAAACAGCAGTAGACTTTAGGATTTATATGTGTATAAAAATACTCGTTTCTACACAAGAACAACTGATCATCTGTAACAGGCAGTTTGACTGTGTAGGCAAAACATGCTGCACCTGTATAGTTGGTATCCATGCCAGTGTTAAAAACCAAAACTACGGTTCTGCAATCGTGCGATACACAGCAGACCTGTGCAGGGTCAGCCTGAGCTCCTGGGTGCTGCAGGTCAATGTCAGACCGGAGGCAATAAATAGAGCAGGTGGATGAGGAGGGACGGCTGTGTTTGTGTAATACAGCTCTCACTTTTTCCTAAATCATTTAGTGTGTCTTTAAACACAAACAACACTGCATTTTTCCTCAAGCTTTTTTTGCTTCCTGTTTCTTCTTCAGATCAGCTGTCTTGTCTTTAAAATGTAGCATTGGTGTTTAAAAGGTTTGAATTTAGGTGTGGTGATGCACCTGAAGAGCTTAAAACTAAGAACACATACTTTGTATTTTTATTACTTTCATTATGTTTCACCAGCTGGTAGGCTTTTGTGGATTTTCCTGGAAAACTTGAGGGATTTGTCAAGTAATATTTGGTTCTAAACACTCCTCAATATTTGATCATTAACCCTTAAGAACTGAGATTTTTGAAGCACCTGATTATTTTTGTTGTTATTTTGTTGTTGTTGCTTTTCTTACCTATTCTGGCAGTCAGCATTGTGTTCAAAATATAATTTTTAACATTTTTTAAAAGTTTTAAGTTTGAATTAATTAACCTAACTCAAGCAAAACTTCTGAAGGTTTTTTTGTATGTTTGTTTGTTTGTTTAAGGTTTGCTTAAGGTTATACTTGTTTTAGACTATTAAATGTTATGTATAATAAATAACTATTATATATAAATGTCTTCGTCTAAAGTTCCCTAAGGAAGTAATCCAGTGAAAAACAAGTGTATTTTTTTTTATGTGTCCAAAAATAGTTCATAAAGTAAATAGCATATTAGAATGATTTCTGAAGGATCATGTGACACTGAAGACTGGAAAAAAATTCAATGTTGCATCACAGTAATACATTTTAAAACATATTCAAATAGAAAACAGTTCTTTTAAATGGTAATAATATACTATATATGCAGCCTTAGTTAGCATAATTGATTTTTTTTTTTTAAAACATAAAAAAATATATTATTATCCATGTATGTGTCCATAGGTAAACTATGCTTGTTTTGCTGTATTGCAGACAGCTGGAGGAAGTTGCTGATAAACCTAAATAATGGCGGGTTCATTTGGTTCCCGTGCACAGGTGCAGCAGATGCATTTCTCAAGGAGAACGTAACGTGTTTCTTTAACACAAGCTGAAGTCACAGATCCGTGCCAATTTACGCTTTTTGACAAATTGAAGTTGCTTTGAAATTGCACAGAAAAGGTCACTGAATGATAGTGTCGCATCCTCCTCAGGCTGTGGTGTGGCATCTGAGACTTCATGCCGCACACGTTTAAATGACTTGGAGATGCTGTGTTCTCTGCCTGCACTCATGTCAGATTGCAGTTTTTGCCTCTTTTGTCTGCGTTTGAATGTGACCTGACACCAGTGCTCTGCTCTTCTCTCTCGCCTGTGCATAAATCAGCGTTTTAGGCCGAGAGTAAGGTAAAACATTGATTTTGTTGTAGCAGGTTGAGTGTGGAGTGTTTCTTCAGAAGGAGGATGAATGCATCTGCTGCAGATCATGGCAGAGTTACTTGCACTGATCTTCTGCTGCTGTCTCTCTTTATCTCACTCTCTCTCTCTCTGTCTGCATGGTGTCAGATAGTAATTCCCAGGGTAATTTGATCATTTCTTTTTTCTCCTCTCCTCTCATCCTGTCCTCTGCTCTCATCTTGTCTAGTCTTATCTCGCCTCCTCTCGTCTCATTCTCTCCTCTCCTTCTGTTTCTTCTTCTCTCTGTGTTTGGCAAACTGCTAAAATAAAATTCAGCTAGATAAGCTATTTAGTACAACAACAAATATAAGATTAAAATGAATAAGTTAGTTACGCTAAAAATAAATGGGGTCAGTTAAATTTTTGTTCATGTTTTTTTAAGTTTGCTCATAAAGGCTGCATTTATTTGATCAAAAATGCAGTAAAAACTAATTATTGTAAAACATTATCTTATCAAAATATATTAAAATATCAAATATTTTTGTGAAAACTGTGGTGCATTTTTTCAGGATTAACAAAAATAAAAAAATTTAGAAAATATTTAATACATAATATTTGGAGTAAATATGGATTTTTTGTAACATTGTAAAAGTTTGCTGTCATTTTTAACCAATTTAATGCATTGTTGTTGAATAAAAATATTATTTTCTTAAAAAAGCAAATATGCACAAAACCTTTGTTGTAACCTAATTCTTTAGGACATGTTTTTTAAATAAACAAAACTTAATTAAATTAGTGACTTTCTGACTATTTATAATTTCACATTTATTGATATAAAAAGAAGCCGTGGTATGCGTTAGATATCTATGTAAAACTGCTCCAAACTACTCAGACTGTGAGTGAACAACTCTTCAAATTATTCCAAATGAAACACTCGTTGATTCAAAACAGTTAACTAACCTGTGTGACCAATTCAGGCATTACTAATTCTAAACATCCTCTCATCTTCTCTCATCTAGTCAATTCAAGTCACATTGAGGGGTTAGTTCACCTGAAACGGTTGACGGTAGCCATAGAAAAAACACTGTAGAAGTCAATGGCTACCGTCAACTGTTTGGCTACCCACATTCTTCAAAATATCTTCTTTTGTGTTCAACAGAAGAAGGAAACTCATACAGATTTGGAACAACTTGTGGCTGAGTAAATGATGTGACAGATTTTTTATTTTTTTTGGGTGACCTATCACTTTAATTGTTTTTTACAGCAGAGATTGTTTCAAAGCAGCTTTATAGTATTAAATAAGTAACAGAATCACTAACACGAAGTTCAGATATGAGACAAATCCAAATTCTACTGTAAAGCAGATCTAACAAGACAATAGTGTCATTATTTAGTATTGATTCAGTTCAGTTCAGCTTATCTCGTCTCAGTATAACCTCAGTTTATATGGTACTGTATGTAGCGTTTCAAACACACACTCCTCCCACTCACAGCAAGCTATTGTTGAGTGATGATAGGCCTTCAGTGTCCTCTGTCACCTCCTCCTGCATGTGCTCTGCATGCGTGTGATGCAGAGAAAGAGAGGGTGCTTGTTTCCTCCAGGGTTTTGTCTTGTAAGATGCCCCAAATGCAGAATCGCAGCTCTCTACCCCGGGCCTCATGCTGTTGGTTTGGCCATCTGCTCAGGAAACACTCTTTATCAATCAAAAACAATGAGAAACTGCTGTGAAGATCATTCAGCCAAGCATACTCAACTCCTTACTGCTTAAGGAGGTTCATAGAAATACAGTCGAATAATCAATGTTTTCCACACACTGCAAAAAAAAAAAATGATTTTCTTACTTAGGATTTATGGCTTGTTTTCCATTACAAATATCTAAGCATTCTTAAATCAAGATACATTTTCTTGAGAAGCAAAATGACAAGATCTTAATCCTTGTTTTCTGAAAAATATATTCAAATTTAGCAAGAAAAATATCATTTTTTTCTAATTTTAAGCAAAAACTCCCTTAATTTTTCTTGAAAACAAGACTTAATATCTTATGTCATGCTGCTTCTCAAGTAAATGTATCTTGATTTAAGAATGTATTTTTAATGGGAAACAAGACAGAAATACTAAGATTTATTTTTTCCTTTTTATTTTTTTTTTTTTTTTTTGCAATGCACTGTTTAATATGAACCAATATAACAAGACATAGTAATAAATAGCAGTTTTTATCTATATTGATTCATACTAAAACATTTTAATGCATGAAAAAATTTACTTCATAGACATCCATGAGCAGTTTTTAAATGAGACTGAACAGTTTTGTGATTCAAGTGATACAAGTGGGTGGACAGTTTAAGTGATTTTCAGATTTTTTAATTTACCAGTTCATATGCTATTTTTGCTCTTGTTTTAGAAAAGAAATGCTATTAAAACAACAATAAAACACTATAATGGAACCACAGAAAGCACAATTATATAAATGATAGTGAATATATAGTGAATTTTACAGTATATTGCCCAGTCTCAGTATGTGCAACAGGTAATATGTCTTAATGCAAGTAATATATGTGCAAATTTAAAGCAAAACAAAAAGTGTACTGTAAATCTTTTATATGTAGCTATGCATGGTGGGATGTTTTGTGTTTTGATCTGTTTGAGTGATTTCTCCCTAATAGTCTTTTCACCGCAGTGCAGCAAGGTCCCTGATAATGAAGTGACACTTGTATGTCCTTCAGCAACATTAGCAAGTCTGTACTAAACTTTTTCTACAATATTTGTACAAAACGTTCTGCAGTAGAAGCACTAAAATACACACAGAGGCTCTTCACATCGTGAGTTCATCTAGGATGTCTTAAAATAGCATTTGAAACATGTGAGGTTCCTGGAGAGGTAAAGAAAAACGTTAGGGCCAAATTGTTTGAGCTCATAAAATGCATTTGTTATTTTCAGCTTTACAGTAAATTAGAAACTAAATATCAGATTTTTCAGATTTTTGGACTCCATTGTAGTTGGACATACGAGGTGAAACAGCCAGAAACAGACTGGAAAATGAAAGAATTTGAGTGTATGTGAAAGAGAAAGAGACTAAGGCTAAAAGAAGAGACATTTGTCATCTGTTCATGTCCCCAAAGTTGACAGGGAAACATTTCACTGCATGTGTACGGTCACTGCATCTCTGCTGAATTTGTCTGGATAGCCATATACATCCAGTTCTTGTTTTATTCTGAGTGTTATGATATTTCTATCCCTGATTCTCACACAAATCTTTCTGCATCCGTGCATCTTCATTAAGATTGTTGAGTACATTTATGAAGCTGTGTTTCTCATGGGGCCTGATGGCTGGTGATTTCAAGTTTTACTGTCCTTGTGGACACATTTATTCCTCACAATGTAGGCAAAACCTGCTTTGACATCGCACTTTTGACACATTGTGTGGACAACCGTATGAGGCTAGAACTGTTCAGACATGCAGCAAAAATCAGATTTTCTGGCATATTTGATTCAGATCTGTTTAGTTTTGTTTTGTTTTTTTTGGAAGTCTGAACTAGGTCTCAGGTTTCAGAGTGAACTGTAGGGGGTTTGAGACAATATTTAATTTAAACAAAAAAATGTATGATTCAAATATAATAAATTATTTTGAAACAAAAACCATCAAAATAAAACACTAACAAAAAAATTAAATATTTTATTTATTAAAAGTCAGATTTTCAAGATCTGAACTGTATTTTCTTTAAAAAAGTCAGAATTGCGAGATATAAAATTAAAATGGCAAGATAACACTAAATAAGATGAAATATTTTATTTGTTTACCTGACCATTAACCAACATCCGAGAACCTTTGACATTCAAATGTGTTTTTAAATTATTGAAACGTTAACTCTAATTAAATCTCAGGGGTACTTCAAGTAAATATTCTAGGTCAAAGCAGTTCAGCTGACAAAAAAGGTGTAAACATTTTGCTAACCAGCAGATCATGGTGTAAGCAAAGACAGGGTCACAGGATTGATTTTTAGTGAATGATACTGAAAAAAGTATAATTCATATCTGTCTTAAAGAAGCTCTGTATATTTAGGTTTGGTTTATGTTAGGTTGGTAATGCACAATCAGATGCATTTACTGTATGAGGGGAAGTGTGCAATGCATTTACAGTACATGCAACAGAATAGAACAAACATGCATTTTGTAGTATAGTGTACTTGAAACATTATAAAGTGATTCAGTCCTAAAGATCATATTTGTGCACTGTGCACAAATCCAACAAATTCTCCTTTAGTTTCTCTGTGTTGTGCCAGTAAGTATTCTGTAGAAACAGATTATGTTGATTTGTACTGTGAAAAATGTTTTTAAGTCCTGAGCTTGTATTAATAGGAAGTAAATGTGAAAATTGACGTTTTTTTATTCAATACGGTCAGACTCGCAAAAGCCTTTAACCAGACGGCCAGCCTGCTGTGGCCTGTATTAGATTTGGACCGCAGACAGCAGGTAGCAGAACAAACTCTGAACTCTTTGTACGGTTTTCTCTCCGTTTTCTAAGAAATCAAATTACTGTGGGATTTTATTGAGCTATAACGTAATCATAAAAGAGTGAGGCTTCACTCTGCTCTTGGTCTAAACTCAAGCTTGATTTCATCTGCCTCCTCCTGTTTGCGTTATCAGCAAGACACCTGAGAGAGTGAGAAAATGTTCATTGTGGATCAGGGATTCGCAAACCTTTTTCCTCATCTAATCTTTTGTCCTAAAATATTTACGCAAGTCCTTCCTGAGATTTTAAATTAATATTTCAATAACACTTATGCATGTTCATAGTTCTCTAATGTCAGTTGATTGCATGCACATTGCATGCAGGTAAACAAATAAAATATATATTTTTAAAAATTTAAGTGTTTTATGTTGAGTGTTTCAACAACTGAGAAATGATTACTTAGAATTCAGGGGAAAAAAAAGTAAATTCAGAAGTCTGAAAAAAAAGTCAGAATTGCAAGATATACACTTAGAATTGCGAAATGTATATTTGGAATTTCAAGACAATAGAATTATTTTATTTTTTCTCAGAATTACGGATATATGTCTTCTAATTCTAAATTTTTGTCTGGCAATTCTGTGTTTACGACTTTGGAATTCGGGCATCCATATGTATGGGGTATTTTTCTTATTCTTTTTTTCACAAAAATGTGCAAAAATGTATCCTTTAGAGGTACAACAGCTTGTCACTGGAGCAGTACTCACAAAGGGACATCTTTGCACCTTCTTTAAACCTAAGAGTGCATATTAGATACCTTGGGGCAGTAATGTGTACCCTTAAGGTGGTACTTTTACAGCACTAATTTTAACCCTTTAGGGGTAAAGAAGTTATAAAGGTGTGCCTTTGTGAGTACTTCCCCAATGACTAGCTGTTGGCCCCTTAAAGGCACTACTTTGCACATTTTCTCTGAGAGAAACACCTGAAAAGATACAGACTTAAGCAGAGGTCCATTTAACCTCATTGATGCGTAGAAGAACCAGTCAGGATAGTATAGAGATCTCATGCATGCTTTTTTCTTTCCTATGGGTCAGGACTTGACAAAATAAGTCACTAATTGTTCCTGTCCACCAGTCCTGCATTGCATAATGATTTATGAAAGAAAGGCTGTATGCATGAAATAGGCAGAGTGAAATCATGCAAGATTTAGCACGTTTTTCTGATGACCTCCGTGTGGCAGACCGCCAGTGAATTCCTCTGGGCTTTTGTGCTGCGCTGTTCGTACAGTGAAGGTGAGTGTAAATACATCCTCCATCACAATTCCAGATAGCAGAGGCTACAGCAAGGTCACAGGAGAACAAGGATCTGCTCTTCATTGACAAAAAACTCTCCAGATAAAAGCCACAGCTCAAGAGCAGTAGGTGGAGGACCTAGGGGCCTTGAATTGATGGTGTTCAGAGTGAAAGTCAGTGTAATAAGAAACCCCTGCAGATTATGTGAACAGAATATTATTTTGGGACACATATGGAGAACCATAATTTCAGTTCTGAGAATTTTCCTAGTAAGCCTATTGCATAGCCTCATGATTGCACTTTTTGAAGCTACTTTTACTAATGTTATTAGTCCTTTAAGATTTGCGATATGTATTGATTTGATTTAATTTGATTGAATTGGCTATGTGTCTATATATAGACATATTCACATATATACAGTGTAGATATATTTAATAAATTATTTAATATATATAAATAATATATATAAAATCTATATTAATATATATTAAACACACATACTGTATATTGTGTGTGTGTGTGTGTGTGTGTGTGTGTGTGTGTGTGTGTGTGTGTGTGTGTGTGTATATATATATATTTTTTTTTTTTTTTGATTGGTTTATATTAGTATAAATATTATATAAGTATCTATTAAATATGTCAATTTTATGCCAATATCAACTATATTATATTTTAATATAGTTTAAACATTTAAGTATTTTTATTTCTATATATTGTTAGTATCTATCTATTAATCTATACACATACAAACAATAGACTTTTTCTACATTTTCTTTCTACATTTTTCTTTTTTATATATATATATATATATTTATGTATTTATTTCTTTATATATTTATTTCTACTTTCTACATAATTTTTTATATCTTTTTATTCTCACTGGATGTCAACGATTGACTCATCTGTGTCTGCTTTAATTTACTCAGAAGAAGTTTGAGATGAAACATCTGAGATGGAGTTGAAATGAAACATGACTGGAAAGTCTATGGAGCTGTGGATGAGAAGCAATATGTTCCTCTGGGTCGCATTCATCTGCGCTATCAAAATCCGGTCGTCTCGCCAGACAATAAATCCTTGTGGAATGAATGGTTTGTGTCTGTGAAGCCTCAGCTGTCAAACGCAAAAGAGCTTCTGCAGCCTCATCAGTAAATGTGAGGAGGTGAGCTCTCATTCCCGCTTTATCACGCACCAGTCTGTGTGAATCGAAATCTTCATGGAGGACAAAGTGAAGGCAGGTGACATGACAGAACTTTATAGCAGGACTTGAGCGCGTTCTGTCTCTGCTGGTGAGCAGCAGGCGTCTTTGTCTCTGCGGTGGTATTCTCAGCACGGATGCTGATCCAGGCAGTTGCTAGCAGCCGTCTCTAAGGAGTCCCCCATCATTTTAATCTCACCGCAGAGACGGAGGCAAACGAGCCACAGAAACATAAGCAGATGTCAGGCTTTATTAAATATAGAGGGAGTTTTGTAAAGCCGGTTTTCTGGTGAACTTGATATATTAGTCTCTCGCATGTTACTTGTTTACTTACTGTATTGACACACACAGACTTATAGACAAGGGCGTAGTTTTGGTTTGAACATTGGGGGGGGGGTCATGCTCACTCATAAGGTTTATTCGTTTGTTTGTTTTCATATATATTTATTTTTGCGAAATGGGTTTTTGTGCTATCATCTATGCAAAGTTGGTGCAATAAAATAACATCATAGTTAACGATTACGTTACATAGAATATATATATACTGCGGACCACCTCAGCGCTGGTTGGCAAGGGGTACACGGCAGCAGGTCAGGCTGGCGCTTGCTTGCACACCATGGCGGTGTTGCAGGCTTACCAAGCCGATCTGCTGAAAGAGCTGGATGAGGGCGAGGAGATTAAGTCTGAGGATATCACAGAGCTCAGACGAACGCAGCTGTGTCTCTCCGTGCCACCAAAGAGAGCTCCCGCACCATCGGCAGGTCTGTGGCAGCACTGGTGGTGGCGGAGAGACATCCGTGGTTGACCCTGTCAGACATGAAAGAGAAGGACAGGGTCTTCCTCATGGACGCCCCACTTGTGCCTTCTGGCCTGCTTGGTGACGCCATTAATTCCATCGTCGACAGATACCAGGAGGCTCGTAAACAGGCGGTGGTGTTTCAGTAGTTCCTCCCTCGTCACTCTCTAACTCTTGGGGCTGCCGGGCAAAAGCAGCCCCTTCTGTGTACCAGCTCCTCATACTGGGAGGCACAAAAACAGAGCGTCGCCTCCTGTGCTCCCCCACGTCGCTCTAGACTGGGGTCTTCTAAGGTGAAGCCGGATCTGCAGACTGTTCTTCTTCCTCGGCTAAGAAGTCCTGACGCTTGTGTTTCAGGATTTCTGAGGGCAAGCCCCTCTGGGGATGTGCAGTGTACAGCTCATCATATGGTGCCTGTCTCTCCTCAGTGCCACCAGGAGATTAATCTGCCAACCCTGCCACCCACAGTGTTTCAGGGTGCTTCTCTCAGTTTCTGCCCGGAAACGTAGCGGTACTGGGAGGCTTGCTACCTCTTCGGAGGTCTCTAGAGCAGTTTGTTCGCTCATTCCCTGCCGGTTTTGCGCTTTAAGGCACCAAGCTAGCCGCTCTGATTACAACAAAGGTCAATCTTGAGACTGATTCCCTTAATAGACTATTTAGCAGCATGGAAACTTCTGCCAAATGTGTCTCAATGGGTCCTGCACACTGTAGAATGAGGCTACCGAATCCAGAGCTGCCTGTGGAGAAGGGTGAACCAGCTGCTAGTGTGCTATGGTCCCCCCAAAAGAGGTCTTCCTGCTACTAAACAGACCTTCAGCCGGTGGAAAGTGGATGCCATTTGCATTTCTTTGGTTTGCAGTCCTCTGGTCTCCCCTTGCCTTTGGGGGTCAAGGCTCACTCTACCAGAAGTGTGGCAGGTGTATCTATGCAGGACATCTGCAACGCTACAGGTTGGTCCACGCCACTAACATTCGTCAGGTTCTATGGCCTCGTTATGCTTTAAATTGCTGATTTAATATAAAAACTTGAATCAGATCTTTTTTTTCTTTCTTAATAACTATTGTTTTTATTGAACAATGTAAAGGTATAGAATTCAATGGAAGCTTGTTTCCACCACTGAATAAAACATTAAAAAGATAACTGTGTCTTTAGAATTGCGAAATATAAACTTGTAATTCTGAGAAATATAGTCAGAATTGCATGTTATAAACTCTCAGATTCTCATATTTTATATCTCAAAACTGTGATCAATTATGACAATTTAAATGATTATTTTTATAAACAAACTGTGAGTGTTAAAATATAAATTTAATTAACCATGATTCATTTTGGGTTCAAGTAAATTCAGGATTCTGTAGAAGCTTGTCTGCAAAATTTTATCTCACAATTTTTATTGACTATTTTCCTTAGAATTGCAAGATATAAACTCTCAGTTGTGAATTATAATGTCAGAATGGCAGATATAAACTCGCAAATGTGAGAAAAATAGTCAGAACTGTGAGTTAATATCATGCACTTGTGACTTCATTTCTTGAAATTGCGAGTTTTTTTTTTTTTTTTTTTTTTTTTTTTTTTTTGTTAAGTGGTAGAATAGAGTTTTGGTTTTTATTTATTTAGAAAGTGAATGTTGTTTTTTTTGATGTATGTGTTGATTTTTAGTGTTTTCTTTTCAGAAAAGTTATCATTTAAATTGCCATAATTACCACAGAAAAACCAGAGGAAATGTCTTCAAATAATGTGTTGGAAAATGGAGGGCCTTTTGGGTCAAAAAGTTTGAGAATCATTGATGTAGACAGATTTGAGAATATATCGAGTTGGGTGTGTGTGTGTGTGTGTGTGTGTGTGTGTGTGTGTGTGTGTGTGTGTGTGTGTGTGTGTAGGAATAGTGTGTGTTTTTGTGTGTGTGTTTTTGTTTGTGTAGGATTTTATAAAGAGAATATGGTGGCTTAGCGACCCGGCACAATAAAGGGAACAGCAGGTGATTTGAACTCTGGCAGTAATTGTCTTAAAATTTATTATTGAATCTTGAAGTGCTGGTCGAAGAAAATGGATTTAGAAATGAGACACTCAGAGAGGGTTTTATTGTGCAGACTGTGTTGGTAAAGCATGCTTAAGCATGGCACTCTAAAGTCAGGCACAAAGAAAAAAAAAATACAAATTAAGGATTAAAAAAAAAATCGAGAAATATTGATTAGTTGACCTCACTAATAGATGGATGTTGGGTGATTAGTTGACCATTAATTAAACAATATTTTGTGACATTTTATCAATCATCTGCTGTTAGTTTTTATGTTGTTGCACAAGGTAGCTCCACCCACAGTGAAATCTCGTTGGTCTAAAATTGCATATTATAATTGCATATTAAACATCAGACATGTTCTAATTAGCTATGAATTTGTGATGTTATGGACATTTTACATTCATTGTGGACAGACAAATTGACTGTTGCCTGTTAGATGCGTAGGTATAGGACATGAATGTCATTGAGAGTGTTATTTTAGTATTTTCATATACTATTAAAGTGTTTAAATTTATATTTTATTTTTCATTTTCAATTTTATTTTTTTATAATTTTATGTGCATTTGACATTTAATTCATTTTTCTTTTAAAAAAAATTAAATTAATTTTATATGTTTTTGTCATTTTAATCATTTTTCTTTTTAAATATTTTAAAACTGTTTATTTATTTATTTTTGTCTGTTTTAGTTTTATTTAAATTCTTATTTTAGTTTTTAAAATTAAACTGATTTCAGTTTGTTTTAAAGGGGTCATATGATGCTGCTAAAAATAACATTACTTTGTATATTTGGTGTAATGAAATGTGTTTATGCAGTTTAAGGTTCAAAAAACACATTATTTTCTACATACTGTACATTATTGTTTCTCCTCTATGCCATGCATTCTGAAACGCGCTGATTTTTACAAGGCTCATCACTCTGAAAAGCGAGGTGTGCTCTGATTGGCCAGGTATCCAGTGTGTTGTGATTGGCCAAATGCCTCAAGCATTGTTATGCCCCTTAACATATTGTTATGCCCTGTCCCGGAGCGATGAGACATAAACATAAAACCCATTATAAACGTGATATAAAAACATGATTTCTAGTTGTTTCCTCTTTTGGAAGGCCAAACAAAGTAGTTTCACTTTCTCAACGAAACAGTGTCACACACTGCGGCCTTGAGTGAGTGGAGGCTGGAGGCATAGAGTGAGCTGCGGCCGGCTTGAGCGAGCAGAGGCGGGCGGCTTGAGAACGGTGCAGCTGGCAGATTCTATGAAGGAGCAACTGGTGAAAAACAGTGCAAAGTTGATGTATTTCCTCAGCGACCAGCATGGATCAGCTCCAGGCATGATGAAGTGGATATCATCTACTTTTGGAAGGCCAAACAAAGTAGTTTCGCTTTCACAGTGAAACACACAGCATCTATACAACATGGCGGTGGCGACAACAACAATACTACAACGAGAATAAAAGTTATGCCTTCTTTCTTTGTGTGAACATCTGGGCGTGTTATGCATATCTTCCCACATACTGACGTATAGATGTGGGGGTGTGTTTAAACGAGGTGTTTTAGGAGGGTGTGGATGAGTCTCAACTTTTATAAAGAATATCTCTCTGGATTTGAGACTTTAGTCTTTGCAACTTTACAGATCTTCTTTATTCACCAAGAGCTTGTAACACTCCAAAGAGAAAGGAAAATTTGAAATTCCATCATATGAGCCCTTTAAGGCAATGTTTTTAATTTTCAATTAGTTTAGTTTTTTAATATTTGTGTTTTATTTCAACTTTATTTCAATTAACTAAATTGGTTTTAATTAAAATGAAAATTATACTTAGTTTATTTTTAATTTTAGTTGCAGTTAACAATAACAACACATTTCCTTGAACTGTCCGAGAGTTGACAGCTTTGAATTTGTCTGGTTTCAATCATTTAATCTTCTAAACTCTGACGCACTTTCTAGTCTGGATCGGTTTGCATTTCACAGGCCGGAGCGGCTGCAGTTTTACTTCACCGTCGCAGACAAATTGCTGCATTGATTGTTGCATCAAGTCTGGTTAGGACATGCTGTTAGATGAGGAGTTAAGTTTGTTTCAGCAACATCTGTGTATTCAGATTTTTGTGTAAAAACCTGAGCAAGGTCTCACAGGAAGCAATGAAAAGCTTAATTTGTTTTTGTAATATCTTGAATTATGTGAGCTGTTCTTCACTTGTACACCCATAACGGAATCTGTAGGGAGAGCGAGTACATGATTATAATCATCAATATGCACTAGTCTTATTTTTCCGCAGCCTCAGAGGGCCAAAGCTTTGAGTTCAATACTGCAACATTCAAAGAGTCAATTATGTACATTGTAGAGCTGCAAAAATAAAATAGTACTGGTTGAATTTCAGTATAACTGGTTGTGATGCTTCGCATACCTTTCATTATTGTCAATAAGCATCATGAGCGTATGAAATGCAAATGCTTCTTTGCGATGTATGTATTTGCAGTGATATTGCTGCCTGTTTTTAAAGCCTTTCTAAATGTAGGATTTGAAATACAGGAGTCAGTATAAACTACCACTCAAAAGTATGGGTCCTGAAAGATTTATTTATTAAATTATTTGAAAGAAATACATTTATTCAGCAAGGTCACATTAAATTAATCAAAAGTGACAGTAAAACATTTATAATGTTAAAAAATATTTTTATTTCAAATAAATGCTGTTTTTTTAAACTTCTTATTCATTAAAAGAATCCTGGGGAAAAATATGCACTATTAAAATTCATTAATTAATTCAGTTGTAAACAAAACAGTACATTTGAGTATTTGAGTCATTTGAGTATGTTTCACACTGTTTCTTTTTAATTTTTTTGTGAAATATACTTCCAATCTATCTATCTATCTATCTATCTATCTATCTATCTATCTATCTATCTATCTATCTATCTATCTATCTATCTATCTATCTATCGTTTGTTCGTTAGTTAGTTAGTTAGTTCATTCATTCAGTTGGTCCTTCGGTCATTTAATTCAATTTACTATATTTTTGATTAAATAAATAAAGCCTCTGAGTGAAAAAAAAAAAAAAAAAAAAAAACTTTTTAAACTGACCCTAATCTTTTGAAGTACTGGCATTGTATATATATATATATATATATATATATTAATACATTTCAGTGTTTGATTTTATGGGTGTATTTGTTTGCATTGTCCTATAGACAATTCTAGCACATTTTTAGTTGGCACTTACAATCAAAACCACTGCTTCACAGAACATCTGCACATGGATGCACATAGATGAGTGTGAAAACTTATAGAATCAAGTTTGTTTTTTTTTCCTCCCAGCAGGACACTCTTACCTTCAGAATGAGAGCCAAGCATTTCCAGTTCAACTACAGCTGAAACATCACGACACAAGTAAGTCCTTCAGGTTTCTTTCATCAAGATTCTAAGTAAAAACTTTTGAAGTACATGAAAATAGGATTTGCTCAACTATTCATTTTAACTAGCTTACTAGCAGTCTAAATAAGCAGCTTTTGTAAATAGCATGTATCAGCGGTCTGACGGCCGGCTGGAGAGCCTTGTGCAGTTGAACATTTTTATGGCTTTAATTTAAATTTCCAGTTTAGTTAACTATACCAACCCTATATGTGACCCTGGAGCACAAAACCAGTCTTAAGTCACTGGGGTATATTTTTAACAATAGCCAAAAATACATTGTGTGGGTCAAAATTATCCATTTTTCTTTTATGCCAAAAATCATTAGGATATTTAATGTTCCATGAAGATATTTTGTAAATTTCCTGCCATAAATATATCAAAACTTAATTTTTGATTAGTAATATGCATTGCTAAGAACTTCATTTGGACAACTTTAAAGGTGATTTTCTCAATATTTAGATTTTTTTGCACCCTCAGATTCCATATTTTCAAATAGTTGTATCTCTGCCAAATATTGTGCTATACTTACAAACCATACATCAACGGAAAGATCATTTATTCAGCTTTCAGATGATATATAAATATCAATTTCGAAAAATTTACCCTTATGACTGATTTTGTGGTCCAAGTTCACATATATATGTTAATATTATACATATATATATATATAGCAGTGTATGATAGTATATATAAATATGCACACACCTACACACATACTGTATATACAGTATGAGACCAAGCGAATGTATGTATGTGAAAATGATATATCGTCTTATAGGTAATGTATATAGCAATATCACTCTTGATATAGGGCAATATATGACATTTCTACATGGGATGTTTGCTTATATTCACTGCTTTTATTATAAAGGTTATATAATTTTTCTTCTGCTGCTGCTGCTTCTTCATTGTTATAAATGTCTTATTTAAGCTTTTGAATAAGTCAATTTTCCATTATGAGGAAAAACAAAAAGACTCCGCGCAGAATGTTGGCATGAAAGTCCTTGAATTGTTTGAGAGTTGCCAAGGTCAATGAAAATTTGATCAGCATTGAAATGGCCTGGCCTGGTGAGTTTTAATCGCTCAAAAAACACTCTAAATTCCCTGCTCTTGGCCTGACGCTGACCAGAACTGAGCTATTTGCATTTTACAGGCCAGAGCGGTCACAGTTTACTTCACTGTCTCGGGCGAACTGCCAATACTGAGGCCAAAGGTAGACAGAAAGCACAATCATTGTGTGTTTTACTGTGAATATTACCGCTGACTGAGGCCTTTATCAACAGGCTTGAGTTTTAATAATATTGTAGCCTGAAGATGGAGCATAAATGGGTTAAATGTGCATAATTTTGACAACTTGATTTGGATCATTCATGTACTGCAGCAAATTTTTAACTTTTAAAAACCAAGATGCTAATTTTCAAGGAAGTAGATTTTAAATCATTTAAAAAATCTTTTTTTTTTTTTTTTGTATATTTGTTTATATATATATATATATATATATATATATATATATATATATATATATATATATATATATATATATATATATATATATATATATATCAATAAATAAATAAATAAATAAAAATATATAAGTATAAATTTATATTTTATATTTTTTTATTTTAATTTTAGTGAAAGTTTTAGTAATTTTGTTTTTGTTAATGTCATTTTTAGTACTTTCTGTTTAGATATAATTAGTTTTAGTTTGTTATTTTAATCCATAAAGTTAAACTACATTGAAATGAGAAACGTTGGCAACTAGCTGAAATTTTATATATAAAACCTGTAAATGAATTCACAATTAAAAAATATAAGAAGTATAACAATAATATATTGCTTGGGGAAGAAAAACCTGAAATATTTTCTCTAGCCTTTCATTGTGAAAGTTAGTGCAGCATCTGCACACTAAAATAAACATCAACTCCAAGTGGTAAAATTATGTAAATGATATTATATAAACCCCTATTTTCACTTAATTATGATATTATCATCATGAAAGAAAAAATAAATAAATTTAATAATATTTCCATCTTTAAAATTTGTATGTTTAATATTGCATCCATGAGGAGGACATGAAAAATGTGCTGCGTAGTAGGAATGACCCATTTACGTTAGATTGTAGCACTTGTAGTTGTCGCAGCATGATGAAAATGAATTTATGTAATGGGGTGGCGGCTTTGGAAAAAGGACAGATGAGGCTTGAGGCAACGAAAATCTCCTTCACCCTCCCTTTAGAAAAAATGAGAGGCGACCATAAACAGCACGGCCGACATTTCATATCACAAATTCATTAAACACAATCAAGATGCTATCTAAATAACTGGCAATAAATGAGTTTCCACTTCAAGCTCTGATTTTCATTCCATGTAATGCTTTACAGTGTAGAATGTTGCAGTGTTGTGTGAAATTGTGACACTGGATTTCTTAAAGTGAGGTCTAGTTGAGTGGGACCTTTTAATTTTTCTGCTTTTTAAATGATACACAAATTGATTTAACAATTGATTTAACAAATGTAGTATATGCAAATATGCACTAAACTCACAGCACATGCAATAAATGAGTTTGATGCATTCATTCACTGTGAACAGAGCCATTCTGAGTCATGGAAAACACCAGATCACGAGCTGATCGCCTGAACAAAGTGCACACTTCGCCATTTAACGTGCAGTGCAAACAGACTTGATGAAGGGATTAAGCCATATTGTGCTTTCGGTTTTAGTTCGTTTGACAGATAATGTGCCAAAATAAATGGCTCAAAACACAACTTTAAAGACTTTTCATGTTAGAATAATAAGTTTAAATATATTTAAAAAAACTACACTTTTTGCCTGGAAGACCTATCGTTTCATATCATCATGTGACCACGATGATATCGAGACAGTTTTGCAATCACGATACCACGATATTGATAATACCATTGCATCCCTAGTAGTTTGATTTTGTAATTTAAGCATTGCTGCCATACACACTGAATCTGGTAAAGCTCATGGCTAGTGGGTTTATTTGAGCTGGCTTTCTGAAGCAGTAATCGCCCCGTAAGAGCACTGCTGTGTACAAATGACCTCAAAATTACATAATCTCCTTTATTAAATTTGGATCTCCACTCTGCACAGGGCATGAAAGTTATGCTAATATAAATTAGCATTGCTTTTCCTAACCTCAAATAAACGCCACAGGACTGGTCTCAGATCAGCGTCATCCTGGTAACCTTTAGCATTTGTGCTGTGACTCAGCGGTGCCCAGCTGTTTACCCTGAGCGTATGCGCTGTGCGTATCGCCGCTTTGTGTGTTAGATCTTGTGTTTGGAGACCAGGCCTGGGGAACAGAAGGCAATGAAACCTTAATTACATCCTCCCTTATCTTGCTTCCTGCTCTCTCGTCCTCTGGAGCTGCGTGCTATCAGCACATTGAATTTGAGTGCTCTGCACACCGCCACCACCGCCTCACCTGTGGATAAACAGCGTTAGGGACCCATTGTTTGAGAAGCGTGAGCTTCGTAAAAACAATATGCAACCTTCTGCACAACCACATTTTTTCACTCATGTACCATCCTGCTTCTTCTGTTATCTTGGGGGTTTTTCATTAGCCATCTAATAATAATACCAAAACTGATTTTACAGAGGCGTAGGAACAATCTGAAAAGGGCTGGGGGAGGGGTGTTATAAAACTTATCAGCTTGTTTCATGAATTAATAACAAATTGTTGTTTTATGTAACTGGCTTTATGTGGTTTTATGTGAAAATTTTAAAATACAATGATTATTTCTGTGATGCAAACCTGAATTTTTCAGATTTTTTTTTTTTTTAATATTAATTCTGTTAATGTAATATTCTTTCAATATTGATAATAATGAGATATTTTCCTCCTTTTTGGCTGCAAAATATATTCACACAATGGATATATATATTAATTTATGAAAAAGTCCTGATATTTATGTGTGATTGTGAATTACATTTTATTAGGTACAAAATATAAATAACTAAGCAAAATAAATGCACTATTATTATTTATTAATATTTATTATTATATTCTGAAAATATATAATGAAATATTCTATACTGAAAATACCCACTACTAATAATATATAGGTCTATATACAGTATATTCTTTACCATTATAATTTTATTCTAAATATTTTAAGTAATGTCTGTGGATGTTTAACATATTTAAAGAAAAATAAATATTTTCTTCTTCATTTACTGATGTTACAGTACGTTGATGGTTTTCCCCAATTCATAAGGCCTGTATTATGCTGTACACTCATGTTAATTACAGGAGTGCTTCCACAGACTCGTGTCTCAATTCAGATGAAGTTGATTCATTTAATAGATTGTCCAATTATTAATGTCTAGTGGTTAAATGAAATCCACGGATCGTCTGGGCCTTTTAATGTGACCTTTTGTAGTTTTGATGTTTGGCCAAGATCAGTACTCAGCGCTTATTAATTTTACATCGGAAAAATAATAGAAAAAAAATCAGTCTGCACACATCTTTCACTAATTCCCAGTATTTTATTTATTTATTTATTTTCTGTCCACACATTCACTGTTACAACAGTTTTTGGATGAACAAAGAGTTGTTTGAGTAGAGGTCTTTGATTGTAGTAGTATTGATTTCATAATTAGCATTGATCATTTATAAGTAGGTGGTTTTTGGCAAAAATGAGCTGCAGCGCCTCATGGTGATAGTGAATCTCTGGCTTCTGAAACTCTTGTAGCAAAAACCACATGTTAAGTAATCAAGTTCTCATTCTGCTCTGAGCTGGGATCCAGGTCTCTGGAGTGCAGGACCCAGCTGAATTGACTGTAGTCAGTCATGAATGTATTATTTATGATCAGTGTAAATCCCTCGACATGACTCTGTGAGGAGTGCTGGGTGAAGATCTGCTGCAGCCCAGCCGAACATTGCTGAACTCATATCTAAAACCACATGATGCTGGCTGTGTTTTCATTCAAGAAGTTTTTACTTTTTAGAACTTTTTCAGAAAATCAGAAAAGTGTTCTTCATCTGTTTGTTGAGTATGTACTGTAGCATGAAGGATCACAGCCACTGGATCTATCTATCTATCTATCTATCTATCTATCTATCTATCTATCTATCTATCTATCTATCCATCTATCCATCCATCCATCTGTCTGTCTCTCTGTCTCTCTGTCTGTCTGTCTGTCTGTCTGTCTATCTATCTATCCATCCACCCATCCTGATATGTATTGTTATATTTATCAATCTATCCATCCAGCTATCTTTAATGGATTCTAATTCTACTTTCTTACATTCAGTAAGAGTAGTAATTCTAATTCTAGTAAAAGTAATTGAGTAGTAATTCTACAAATAATTGATTTAGATTTAGATTGAAAAGGCATTCTCAATTCACTTCTGAATGGCACCTGCCAGTGCAATTGCAGCTGAACAGAAACTCGCCATTCGTGCATGATATAATTCTTCTTGAGCTTTCCTTTTCTCAAACTCCAAAATATCTTATTAATCATAATGACATCTGATGTCTCCAGGTTCATTGTGCTCTGAAATATTCTCTTTGATGAAGTTATCATGCGAAGTACCACCCTACGGTGTGGAGCAGCCTGCTTAACATTCTCCATGCAAGCGTGGCCCGATAATGAGGCAACGCAGTTCAGACTCACAAATTTTCACTGTGGTCTTTAGATCCTATTAGCTCTCTCCAGAGAATCTTTCCTCACGCAGGTTACAGAGAGAAACCTGGCGGATGCAATCAAAGCCTTATTCTAATCACATAGCTGATTATAGCCATCATCTTCCGCCAACAGATTTCAGGCTTTCTGGGAAGTGTCCATCCTGATGGGATAGTTTAGAGAACAATGCACATTTCAGACGTATGCAATTCCTGTTACCATCTGTGCTGTATGGATACATTACACTATCATCAGTGAAACTCATTACCGTAGGCCCGTAACAGCCCACTGGCCAATTACAGTAAGACAATGTCTGTGATAGTGACTAGATTGAATGAACGGGATAATGATTGTGCCTTACAGATTGACTTTCTGTGTGACTGTATCACATGATACATTTGCATTTTATTTAACTTAGACTGTGTGCCACAACAGCGGCTCTTCAGATAGAAGATAAAACTAGCCTCTATACAGCTTTTATACAGAGATTTTTTTACCAGGGGAAAATTGCAAGTCTAAAATTTCTTGAAAATGTACTCACCCTCAGGCCATTCAAGACGTGGATGAGTTTTTTTTTCATCAGAACAGATTTTGAGAAATTTAGCTTTCATCACGCTCACCAGTGGATCCTCTGCAGTGAATGGGTGCCGTCAGAATGAGAATTAAAACAGATGTTAAAAACACCACAATATTTCACAAGTAATCCACACCACTCCAGTCCATCAATTAATGTCTTGTGAAGCGAAAAGCTGCGTGGTGTTAAATAAATGAATCCATCAAGGTGTTTAACTTCAAACCATTGCTTCTGACCAAAATACCTGTCCATGATCCATAATAACGCTCCTCCAGTGAAGAAGTCCATCCCCATTGTCATCTTACATCAAAATCAACTGTTTTCAACAGTTAAACAATGCTTGATCGGTGCATATTTCTCTCCTGATTCAGACGAGATGACTTTTTCACTTGAGAAAATAATATTATGGATAGAAGATTCATATTATAGCCAGAAGCAACGGTTTGAAGTTAAAAATGTCTTAATGATGGTTTACTTTTTCTAAACAGCTTTTCACTTCAGTATGTTAATTCAGTATGTTTCACTTCAGTATGTTAATTGATGGACTAGAGTGGTGTGGATTAGATGTGGATTACCGTGATGTTTTCATCAACTCTCATTCTGACGGCACCCATTCACTGCACCCATCCATTAATGAGCAAGGGATATAATGCTAATTACTCCAAATCTCTTCCCATGAAGAAACAAGCTCATCTACATCTTGGATGGCCTGAGGGTGAGTACATTTTCAGCAAGTTTTCATTTTTGGGTGAACATTTCAAAAAGCACATGCAATGAAAATGTCTTTGAATTTAGCAATCAAGAACAAATGAGTGGTCATTTTTTGGTTTATTTTACCTGTAAGTGAGACAGCATTGTGTTACAACAGATAATGGTTTATTACTTTGTTTCCCCCATTGATTTTCCCACTTGAGAGCTAGCCGTTATTTCTACATTTCATGCATGATGTGAGACATCAGTTAATCTTTCGTGAAGCCCTGATATTATTGGCTCGGAGCTGCGCAGTTGTTTCGATACGAGGCGGTGCTTGCAGTCACACTTTGCTGAATTACAAGTTCAATTCCTGACATTATTGTGCCAGAGGATTATAATGAAGAGAGCCTTGTCTCAGATTTTAGACTTACTAAAACAAATTATGTGATTGTAATAGGCTTTGAGACAGATTTCTCCATCTTTCACTTCCATGTGCACTTCTGTTTGTTCAGAAATGCATTTCATTTGCAAATGCAGACATTCCCAGTATGTTTGTTGGCCGCCTCCAAAGTCCTTTTAAAGAAATTCTTCAAAAATATAAATTCCGTCATTATTTACTCATTCTGGTGCATGAAGCCATATGGAGAATTGCGTCTCCTCCTCCTCATACTTTCTCTGCTATATCTCATTATCGTGTCTGTGCCAATGCATAGAAATATAGCCTTTGTGTTTTGTTTCTATACTAATCATTAATCTCACTATAGATCTCTTATAGCATGACGTGCAAACTTATAATACGTTTGATATATTCTCTTACAATTCCATTGAATGGCTGAATAAAACATGGTCAATTTGTAAGACAAGATCGATTCGCTCAGTGTTTGAGTGTGTGTGTTGAAAATGAGCATCACTGAACAGTAATAAGTCTACTGCGGTGAAATAAGCATCATAATGAAACTAGTTACTCAAACTCTAAAAATGGTTTAACAGTGTAAAGAAATAGATCACCCCAAAAATGTAAATTCTGTCATCATTTGATCACCCTCATGTCATTCCAATCCTGTGCGATCACAACATTTCACAAATATACTGAGAGAACTAAGAATATCATGAGAACCGGTTACTTTTGATGTGTGATGTGACACGTCTAATGGTGCTATTTTTGATTTGAGATTAACAGTGAGCTTTGCTTCAGTCTGTTAATCTCACAAAGCTAGTGTATGGCTTTAGAAGGCTTGTATATATTGCATTCAAGTCTTGTTTTGAAGCATCCATTTCCATGCGCTTTCATTATATGGAAAATGTTGCAAAACTGAACCTTTTACAGTATGTACCACAGAGTCCAACTACATAAGGGGAAAATGCACTACTGTTCAAAAGTACCGTTCTACCCATCAAGGCTGCATTTATTTGATCAAAATATAAAGTAAAAACAGAAATATTGTGAAATATTATTATATTAATAACAGTTTTTTATTTGAATATATTTTAAAATGTGATTTATTCCTGTGATGCAGAGCTGAATTGTTAGCTGTATTTACTCGTGTCACATCAAGTTTGTTTGTTTGTTTATTTATTTATTTTCAGCATTGTATTTTTTCTAACTATGTAAAATCTACTCCATACCAACCATTTTTTGTCAAATACCTTAGCATAATCAGTTCATTAATACAAATTCTCAAAACTTTTACCAGTAATTTTTAATCATTATATAACGTAGCATACATATAGCATTTATGATCGTTTTTTATTATTATTATTATTATTATTTTATGGCATTTAGTCTGTGGTCTCTCCTTAAATTCTGTACCAGTACCAATGTTTTTATTAAGAAATCATTTTAATATGCTGATTTGATGCTCAGGAAACATGTCTTATAATTTTCAATGTTGAAACAGTTGTGCTGTTTAATATTTTTGTAGAAAACCATGAGAAGCCATGATTTTATTTCAGGATTCTTGATGAAAGGAAAACTCAAAAGAAATATGAATATTTTATAACATAAATGTCTTTAATTTTAATCAATTTAATGTGTTCTTGCTGAATCTAAGTATTATTTAAAAAACATTTTGAATTATATTATAAATGATGACAGCGCTTCAATTTTCAGTAGAACTGAAAGGCACAAGAATTAGGTTAAATATATTTCCAATTATATTGTCTTAGTCATGTTTATTAAATATGCCTGGAACAGATTTATCTGGCTATAAAGGGCTCTATTTCCTGCTGATTTCAGCCAGGCTCTTTGATGATGAATGTGTGAGCTAGTAAATCATTTCTCCACCGCAGCAGCAGTTTGAGTGTGTTGTGTCCATAGCCGCAGAGCTTGGTGAGTGAAGAGACTCTCAGATAGCAGACAACAGCTGCACCATCTGCTGCGGCTTTAATGACTACCTGGGACAGAGAGAGAGAGACACCCACATGACAGAGACACACAGATGGAGAGAGGGAAAAAAGAGCTGAACTGGACCTGAGAAAGGAGAAGAGGGACAACAGAGATACAGAATTAATATGAGAGGAGAGGATTAGATAAACTCATCATATGAATGTGAGATGAAGCGGTTTATCAGCATAAAAATCGAACCCCGTTTACCTATCCAATGCACATGTATAGTTTTGTTGTGCATGATTCGTTGGTGCACATTATTCAGTATTTTTCCACTGACAGCCTTTTAAAAGCTGTATATTTTTTACTTATTTTAATGCATCATAAATATCAAAGACATTGACTTAAAGTTTAGCTGATGTACCTTTCTTAAATTTGTCAAAAAAACTGAAATTATATTTTGAATCCCAGATTATCAATGAGGTTAGGTTATTATTAATAATAATAATAATAATAATAATAATAATAATAATAAATAAATTTAGTCTCTGGTGAAACTGAGCCATCATGAGTCAAACGAAGAATAATCATGAACAGGAAAGATTTCATATTCCACATTATTTCTAGATCACTAATCAATTTTGTGGCTCTTTCACAGACAGTCAGATGTTCTTCTTCCATTGCTGGAGAACATGAACATCAAGATTTATTCATGTACTGTAGCTCCACATTAAAGTGTGAGAGAGACATTAAATAGGCTACAAAAACATTTTACGAACATTATTATGCTGAAAACACAATTTGTAATAAGACAAGAGCAAAATAGATAATTTTCATGATTGGTTTCAGATTTTTTGACCCTACCATGTTTTGTTTGCAGTTTCACCAGCCAATCAGATTGGACTTTCTGGGCCATTTTTCCTTTTTTTTTTATTTCAGTGATTGTGCTGTGGGCGATCAGTGGATGTGTGATACTGTGGCATCAATATATCATGCCACACTAATGCCTTCTGGACAATATGAGGCACTTTCTGAGATGGTTAAGAGAGGAAAGATTTGGCATTTAGGACTCGTGAGTGTGTGAGATGTCCCTCGAGGGAGACAGTCCTGGCCTGGAGAATTCAACATGTCTTGACACAGGCCTGCGCTCTCATCTTTACTAAGAGTTAGTCTCACGGGTCTCATCGCCACAGTGTGGGAGAATATGCAGCCGAGCCAATCCTGACCAACATGTTTATCAGTCCAGAGTGAGGAAATGAAGCAATATTCCCGAGCCCGGACTACGTTCTCTTTCAAAGGAGATTCGTGTTTACTTGACATTTGGAATCAGATTTGGGCTTTGACATTTCCTGGGAGAGGAGGATGGTGCACACTGTATGGATACATTATTCAGAAGAGACGGCTGTGGTCCTGTCTTATTGCATCACATTTCTATCACCATATTGTTAGCGGATTTTCATTTGTTACTCATGAGAAGTCATTCGGCTCTTAAGCGTTATAAAGACAGAAGCTGTTTCACTTCTTGAGATAGTAATCGATCAGATCATGAATTTGTGGGTTGATTTGGTTTGTTGAAAAAAAGAATATTTATTTGCACTTATTCCATATATTAATAAATGTATTTATTTTAAATAATTAAATACTCTTTTTAAAAATATATATATTTTATAACATTATGCATGTCTTTCCGGTCTCTTTTGATCAACTTAATGCTGAATGCTAATTTCTTTTAAAAAATCCTAATGACATTTGAACAGTTGTTTGTGTGTTCATTCATTCATTCATTCATTCATTCATTCATTCATTCATTTTATTATTTTGTAACATTTACTAATCTAATTTGTTAACATTACTATATAAATAATGAACACATTACACACATTACAAACTACATTTTTATTAGCATTTATTAATCTTTAATGTTAATATCAACATTTATTAATGCGTTTTTAAGATCAAAAATTGTATCTGTTAACATTAGTTGATGCACTGTGAACTAACATGAACATGGATTCTTTTTTAAATAATAATAATAGTTAATAATAATAGTACAAAAGAATAATAAAAGCTTTTGTTGGTTTATTTTTAGTTAATGCATTAGTTAATGTTAGTAATAAATATTTTATTATTTATTTAATTTTATTAATTAATTTATACATTTATATATTAATTTTTATAAAATTAGGAATATATTACAGAATGGCTGTATTCTGAGTCAGTACTGGTCAGATTCTGGTCAGGTTGATATTTTAATTTTCCAGAAGTCGCTGAACATGTCTAGCATGGAGACTTGGATGGCAATGTATGGAAATCAAAACTTTTGTAATAAATTCAATATTTTTCTGTGTCAGATCATTAAAACTGGTAGCCTGGTTCTTGAACCAGCAGGTGTGGGTCTGGGTCTCGGGGTCAGGTTTTGTTCTGGATCCGGGTCTCGAGTGGTCTACCTTGACTGGAAATGTCAAAGCTGCACATTATTTCACAAAGTCTCACATTCACTGTCGGCTGTGAGCTTCAGGAGAAACTTCAGCAGCTGTTAAATATGTGAAATCTGTGTTTACTTCTTTTCCATCTGAAATCCATTGGCATAAAAATAGTATGGGTTGTTAAAAAGAGATAATTTTACTAATAATGATAGTATTACCACAGCTTCTATATATAAATATTACCAGAATAAAATATGGTTTAAATTAGTAGGCAAGAGACCTGTTTCATCACAAGTTAGTTTTGATATAGTGATCATTCATTCATTTAGTCAATCATTCATTCAGTCAGTTAATAGTCAGAAGGCTTTCACATTTTTATTTTTTTTATTTTATTGATTTATTCAGTAAAGTTCATAGCCTTTTGTACATGATTATTAGTTAATAGGCTTTAGCTAATAATAATAGTAATAATAATGATAAGTATTAGTATTATTATTATCATTATTACTATTATTTTTTTATTAAATAGTCAATAGGCTTTAGTTGACCATGTTTATTTATTTTTTTGTTTATTTGTTTACCAATATACTTTTGTTGACATAACATTTATTTATTTAGATTTAGTTGAAGTCAGTCTAAAACTTACAATATATAATGTATAAAATACAATTCATTATATAACTATATTACAGTAGTTATATAGTAGTTTAAATATATCAATAAAATTTAAAATGAATAATGAATACAATTAATAGCAGTTGGAGTAAAGATGGCGCCGCTGAGTTCGGTCGCCGTCCAGGTCGCTCCGCTTAGATTGTGTTTTTATTTACTTTTTTACCTACTTTTGCTTTCTTTTTTTGCACACATAACCTCTGCACTGATAACTTACGACAAAGGACATTGGATACCGCTTCACTAACCTGTTCCAGGACACTTTATCCTCCAACCCATCGTGGCCATCTGAGATTCTCCGGAACACCGAGATGAACAATGGCCACCTGAATAACCACCCGAGGCGACGGATCAAGAAACACCGCGGGAAACGTGCTGGGGTCCGCAACAGACTGAGAAAAAGAGCTCACAGTCCTCCTCTACCGAGCATTCTGCTCGCCAATGTCCAGTCTCTGGACATTGGCGAGCAGAAGGGGGAGTCGTGGCCTAATGGTTAGAGAGTCGGACTCCCAATCGAAGGGTTGTGAGTTCGAGTCTCGGGCCGGCAGGAATTGTGGATGGGGGGAGTGCATGTACCCATCTCATCTAAGTTCTCTCTCTCCTTCAATACCACGACTTAGGTGCCCTTGAACCCCCCACTGCTCCCCGGGCGCCGCCGCAGCATAAAATGGCTGCCCACTGCTCCGGGTGTGTGTTCACGGTGTGTGTGTGTGTGTTCACTGCTCTGTGTGTGTGCACTTCGGATGGGTTAAATGCAGAGCACTAATTCTGAGTATGGGTCACCATACTTGGCTGAATGTCACGTCACTTTCACTTATTTTTTTGGGGGAGTCGTGGCCTAATGGTTAGAGAGTTGGACTCCCAATCGAAGGGTTGTGAGTTCGAGTCTCGGGCCGGCAGGAATTGTGGGTGGGGGGAGTGCATGTACAGTTCTCTCTCCACCTTCAATACCATGACTTAGGTGCTCTTGAGCAAGGCATCGAACCCCCAACTGCTCCCCGGGCGCCGCAGCATAAAATGGCTGCCCACTGCTCCGGGTGTGTGTTCACAGTGTGTGTGTGTGTTCACTGCTCTGTGTGTGTGCACTTCGGATGGGTTAAATGCAGAGCACGAATTCTGAGTATGGGTCACCATACTTGGCTGAATGTCACGTCACTCACTCTAGTCACTCACTCACTCTCACTCACTCACTCACTCTAGAATAAGATGGACGATCTTAGAGCCAGGATAAGTTTCCAACGGGACATTAGGGACTGTAACATCCTTTGTTTGTCTGAAACATGGCTCACGCCCTCGGTCCCGGACGCTGCTGTAACGCCGTCTGAAAACTTCTCTGTTTTTACGGATGGACAGGACAGCCGAGGCCGGTAAATCCAAGGGTGGAGGAGTGTGTTTCATGATTAACAAGAAATGGTGTGACCCCAGGAATATCTCCACTCTGTCGCGCTCCTGCTCGCCTCATCTGGAACATTTATCTATTATTTGCCGCCCATTCTATCTTCCCTGGGAGTTTTCATCGATCATCGTTACTGCTGTCTACATCCCACCACAAGCTGACACCGGTTTGGCTTTGTCCGAGCTTCACGATGCGCTCAGCGGCAACATCAACAAACATCCTGACGCTGCTGTTATCATCGCTGGGGACTTTAAAAAAGCCAACCTCAGGCAGGTTATGCCTAATTATTATCAACATGTGTCCTGTCCAACCAGAGGACCGAATACACTGGATCACTGCTACACTCAGTTTAAGCATGCCTACAAAGCTCGCTCACTACCGGCTTTCGGCAAATCGGACCATGCCGCCATTTTCCTCACACCGGAATATAAACAAAGGCTCGTTCAAGAACCCCGGTGTAGAGGGTGGTGACGCGCTGGTCCGCCCACTCAGAAGCCATGCTACAGGCGGCTCTTGATGACGTAGACTGGGACATGTGTTTCGGGCAAGTTCATCTGACGTCAGCGAGTTCACGGATGTAGCATTAAGCTTTGTAAACACGCTAGCCGAACAAGCTACGGATACAATATCTATAAGGACCTTCTCTAATCAGAAACCTTGGGTGGACAGTACAATCCGTGCAGCAGTAAACAAACGCACTGCTGCTTACAACGCCGGTCTTTTGTCGGGAAACATGAGTGAGTACAAAGCATCGTGCTATGCTCTCCGACGCGCAGTAAGAGCCGCCAAACTCCGATACAGGGAACGAATAGAGTCTCATTTCCAGCTCAATGACTCCCGACGCATGTGGCAAGGACTAAGAACCATCTGTGCCTTTGGAAATAAATCCTCTGCAGAGGTGAGAGCAGATCCGTCGCTGGCTGACGAGCTAAACACTTTCTACGGCCGCTTTGAAAGCAATCTGGAGCAGCGCGAGTCTGCCGATCAGCGCGTCAGGAAGCAGCATTCAGAGCAGCGATAATCATGTAATCACCGTGTCTGAGGACGAGGTTCGGAGGGCTCTAAAGCGAGTGAATGTCAGGAAAGCAGCCGGACCTGATGGGATTTCTGGCCGTGTTCTGCGGTCCTGTGCTGATCAGCTCGCTGGTTTGTTTACATCCATCTTTAATGAGTCTCTTGCTACATCGGTGGTTCCCACCTCCTTCAAAAAATCTGTCATCATCCCTGTGCCTAAGAACAATAACCCCTCTTGCCTGAATGACTATCGTCCAGTTGCCCTCACATCAATAGTCATGAAGGTCTTTGAGGGACTGGTTAAAAACTTCATCAGCTCCTCCATCCCGGATACTTTGGACCCTCTTCAGTTTGCTTATCGCCCCAACAGATCCACTGATGATGCCATCTCTCACATCCTGCACTCTTCTCTCACACACATTGACAGCAATAACAGGAACTATGTAAGGCTGCTATTTATCGACTATAGCTCAGCTTTCAATACTATAGTCCCCATCACGCTAGCTTCTAAACTCATGGACCTCGGCCTGAATTCTTCACTATGCAACTGGATTCTTGATTTCCTCACCGGCAGACCTCAAGTGGTGAAAGTAGGCCAGTTCACCTCTAACTCCATCACCCTGAACATAGGAGCTCCACAGGGCTGTGTCCTGAGTCCCCTGCTCTACTCTCTCTACACACATGACTGCGTGTCTTCCCACAGCTCCACATCTATTATTAAATTTGCTGATGATACTGTGGTTCTGGGCCTCATTTCCAACAATAATGAGACCGCATACTTGGTTGAGGTAGAGAAATTAACATCATGGTGCCAGGACAATTGTCTCTCTCTGAATGTGAGCAAAACTAAAGAGCTGATTGTTGACTTCAGGAAGAGACAGCAGCAGCCCTATACCCCTCTTATGATCAACGGGACCCCTGTGGAGAGGGTGAGCAGCTTCAAGTACCTCGGTGTAAACATCTCCGAGGACCTGACTTGGACTACACACATTCAAACTCAGGTTAATAAAGCCAGGCAAAGACTGTACCATCTGAGACAGCTGAGAAAATTCAGGGTTTCACCTGCAATCCTGAAAACTTTCTATTCAGGGGCCATAGAAAGTGTATTGACTCAGTGTATATCAGTGTGGTATGGGAAAAGCTCCAGTCATGACTGCAAAGCCCTGCAGAGAGTTGTGCGCTTAGCTGAGCGCATCTCAGGGTCTGCTCTCCCCTCTCTGCAGGACATCTACCTCAAACGCTGCAAAAGCAGAGCTGTTAAAATAATCAAGGACTCCATTCACCCTAGTAACCATCTCTTCACTTTGCTGCCATCTGGTAAGCGTTTCCGTAGCCTGATGGCTAAACTGAGAGACTTAGGAGGAGTTTCTTTCCCCAGGCCATCAGGCTCCTAAACTCAAAACCAGCCTCTTAACATCTTCATGTCTCCACTTAATATTCACTTTATCAGTAAGATATTCATCATTCACTACCTCACATTGACATACTGTAAGTGTCAACCTGTTTGCACATTTGCCTCTTGTACATTCCTGTGTATCTTATTATTTAAGACTACAGTTTACTTTCATGCACATTATTTTCCACTATATATTTAATTCTACAGTATACATCTCTTTATATATTTTATACTTATATTTTTATTGTTTACTTTTATTTCATTCTTTCATAGCTATATTTATGTATATTTTCATCTGTGTTGTATTCTTTAATAATTGCACTGTCCATGGAGCGGACCTGACTCACATTTCACTGCTGGTTATATATGCTCTATATAATTGTGTATGTGACAAATAAAAATCTTGAATCTTGAATCTTGATTTATACACACAGATAGTGGTAATAAAACCATTGGATTTTTTTGTGTGGACATGAAAAATCAAGTGGCTGTAGCAGCATGTCTAGAATGTCAAAATAGACAACGCAACACATGGGAAGTTTTGTTGATTCAAAGCAGAGCGGTTTAGTTTTAGCATGCCGCTTGCATCCCGCATAGATCACTGCACTTCTATCAGTCTGGAAAGCATTCAGTTCTGTGATTAAACCACAGAGGTGGACGATCAGTGATCACATTCCTCCACACTTGCCCTCTCTTTCTCTTCCTCCAATCTACGGCACGTCCTTGGCCTGACTGATGTCCTGCGAGTGAACAAACCACTGCCTGTCTGACCATTGCGATTACAGATGAGATTTCCGGTTTCCATCTGGCTTACGTCTCTTATGGCAATTACATATCCAAGAAGAATGAATGACACTCATTTTCCACAACATCTGCACACTTCTGTCCCCTCTCTGTTTGAGATGTGATTGTTTGTCTTGTAGAGTCATCTTCATATGTGTGTTTGTTCTTTTGTGCACATTTATTTATTTATTTATTTATTTATTTGTACGCCTTAGTTGACATTTATTTATTTTGCATATATATGTATTATTTTTAGTTTATCAATAGTCGGATATATTTATTTATATATTTTTTTGTTTGTTTGTAGGCTTTAGTTGACATTTATTTATAGTTAGCTTGCTTTAATTAGTGTCAATTTATTTCTTAATTTATTTCTTTATTAGTCAGAATCAGACAGACGGTCGGCGCGCATGGTCTAAAATGGCTGTCCCTATTCTCTTAATGAGTAATGGGTGTGTTTTTGGGCATAACGTGCAATAAACCAATCAGAGTCTCATCCCCCATTCCCTTTAAGAGCGAGTTGCGCTCGCGCCATGGGGGATTCGCTATTTAAATGGTGGAATTTTAACACGTTTCTAGAGAGCAAACAGAGCTTCTCACGCACGAGCAAATAGGTAGCTTAATTCTGATACATGCAATGACTATCCATTATGACATGTACTGTATGACATTTTTATATTTATTTACAAAATACAAAATAATATTCTTTTACACTGCAGTCCTTTAATTTTTAATATTTGCCATGTTTGTGTGCTGCTGCGTGTACCTGTGTGTAATAAGCAATGTGAGCGCGCGTTGTGGACCCGCCCAGAGGCCCATTTTCTACTAACGCCCTCTTTAAATAACAAAAAAAAAATATTGCACCATTGACTTTAGGACCAGGTTAAAGTTGGTCTACGGCACAGTCTATTTTTAGTTCCTCAAAATAGCAACGCACCAACAATGCGCCTGAACACACCTATTTTTCAGACCAGCATGCCCATGGGCACAAGAATGGGAGCAAATGCATTTGCTATTAAAACAACATGGTGCAGGACGGAAAAATGAAAACTACGTTATGTCAAAAAACTTGCGCCACATTGCGCCGGGTGTTTGATCGGGCCCCATGTGTTTATTTGTTTGGTTAATAGTGGTTATTTATTTATTTGTTTGTTTGTTTGTTTGCATTTATTTTTTGTTTATCAGTTATTGTAGTATTTATTTATGCATGTTTTGTTTGTTTGTTTGTAGACTTAAGTCGACTTTTATTTATAGTCAGTATGCTTTTAATTGATGTCTATTTATTTTATTAATTTATTTATGTTTTAGTCAGTAAACTTTTTTTACATTCATTCATTCATTCATATATAGTAGTCATAAAACTCTTATTTTCATTCATTTATTATGTTTGACCATTGCAATTACAGACTGAATGAAATTAACCAGACCTATTACGAAACAGTCTCCATCTGGTTTACGTCTCTTATGGCAATTACATATCCAAGAATGGATGACACTCATTTTCCACAACATCTGCACACTTCTGTCCGCTCATATATCTGTTTCTCTCTGATTGAGATGTGATTGTCTTGTAGAATCATCTGCATTCTGCAGTGCCGCTGTGTACATATATATATTCTTATCACAGCGTGTCCCAGACATCGGCCCAATCAATTCCTGTCATGCTTCATTCTCCCCAGAGCTTTGACTCATTAAAATACTTAGATGGAGTTTTGTAGCTCCTTTTTTGTCGCATGCGATTTCATGTATTTTTTAAATGGTGGGAAAGAAGTCACTCTCACCATGGTTTATTTCCACAGGCGATCTGGACTTCCAAGCAATAATCATATTTGAAAAACTATGTGAGAGCTCTCTGGCATATTTTAAGAAGACACAGTCTCCTTATTTAAAATTGATCTATTCCTTTATTGTAGAAATTACAATTATGATGACAAATCTTGGGCCTAGCTGGAACGAAAGCGGTAGGCAGGCCTCCAGTGAGCTAATGTTTATAGAGAGGATTCACGCTGTAATCAATCTACAAATAACACCTGTGATATTGGATATGGATGCAGCTGTGTTTTCATTTGTGAAAGGTTGGCTCTCCTTGTTGTTCATTAAAACTGGCTTACACAGCATTAAGGCACCCGAAATATTGCAGCAACATTGATTTATTGTAATCTGCCTTTGTGCATAAGCGTTTTTGTGTGTTTTTGATTTCCTTTGTTTAATTTGTCGCCGCTACATCCCGACGGATCAGACGGCTCTTATCTTAAGATCACCTAAAGTTCTCTCTCTCTCATGCGTTCATCAGTGAAGTGAATGATAAATTAAAAAGCAGAGGTGAGAAGTTTTTTTGAAGCAGGTGCATGTTGATGGATCTTTCTGCTGAGAAATGTAAGTGTTTTTTTTCTGTTGAGCTGAAATTAATATGCCACTCTCAGTGCACAGATAGCTCATATATTATCAGCCCTTCAGGTTTTTGTGCAATCTTAGGGAGACAATTTGCCATAATGCAGCATTCTCCTCAGACTCAGGCCCTTCCTGATTTCCTATTTTTTTGCATGTTTGTCACACTTTAATGTTTCAGATCATCAAACGAATTTAAATATTAGTCAAAGATAACACAAGTAAACACAACATGCAGTTTTTAAATGAAGGTTTTTATTATTATGGCAAAACAAAATCCAAAACTACATGGCCCTGTGTGAAGAAGTGTTTGCCCCCCTGTTAAAACTGTGGTTTATCACACCTGAGTTCAATTTCTCTAGCCACACCTGTTCTCCATCAAGAAATCTATTAAATAGGACCTGCCTGACAAAGTGAAGTAGACCAAAGGATCCTCAAAAGCTAGACATCATGCAGATATCCAAAGAAATTCAGAAACAAATGAGAAAGAAAGTAATTGAGATCTATCAGTCTGGAAAAGGTTATAAAGCCATTTCTAAACCGTTAGAACTCCAGTGAACCACAGTGAGAGCCATTATTCACAAATGCCAAAAACATGGAACAGTTGGAGAAGCTTCCCAGAAGTGTCCGGCTGACCAAAATTACCCCAAGAGCACAATGACGACTCATCCAAGAGGTCACAAAAGACCCCACAACAACATCCAAAGAACTGCATGCCTCACTTGCCTCAGTTAAGGTCAGTGTTCATGACTCCACCATAAGAAAGAGACTGGGCAAAAAATGGTCAGCATGGCAGAGTTTCAAGACGAAAAACTGCTGCTGAGCAAAAAGAACAAGAAGAAAACCACTGCTGATCAGAAAAAAACCCTTGATGATCCCCAAGACTTTTGGGAAAATACTCTGTGGACTGACGAGACAAAAGTTTTGGAAGGTATGTGTCCCATTACGTCTTGTGTAAAAGTAACACCACATTTCAGAAAAAGAACATCATACCAACAGTAAAATATGGTGGTGGTAGTGTGATGGTCTGGGGCTGTTTTGCTGCTTCAGGACCTGAAGACTTGCTGTGATAAATGGAAACATGAATTCTGCTGTTTAACAAAAAATCCTGAAGGAGAATGTCCGGCCATCTGTTCGTGACCTCAAGCTGAAGTGAACTTGGGTTCTGCAGCAGGACAATGATCCGAAACACACCAGCAAGTCCACCTCTGAATGGCTGAAGAAAAACAAAATGAACACCTTGGAGTGGCCTAGTCAAAGTCTTGACCTGAATCCTACTGAGATGCTGTGGCATGACCTTAAAAAGGCAGTTCATGCTCAAACCCTCCAGTGTGGCTGAATTACAACAATTCTGCATAGCTGAGTGGACCAAAATTCCTCCACAGCGCTGGAACAGACTCACTGCATGCTATCGCAAACGCTTGAATGCAGTTGTTGCTGCTAAGGGTGGCCCAACCAGTTATTAGATTTAGGGGGCAAACACTTCTTCACACAGGGCCATGTAGTTTTGGATTTTGTTTTCCCTTAATAACAAAAACCTTCATTTAAAAACTGCATAAAAAATGTTGTGTTCACTTGTGTTATCTTTTGCTAATATTTATATTTGTTTGATAATCTGAAACATTAAAGTGTGACAAACATACAAAAAAATAAGAAATCAGGAAGGGGGCCAACAATTTTTCACACCACTGTAGTTATATATATATTCTCAACAAAAGTTATATCATCTCAATGATACTAAAACAACACTGCAAGCAATATTTTCCTTTAAATATGAAGAGGATTGGAAAATGAAACAGGCCAAATTTGAACCTTTGTCCAGGGACGAAAATGCTTTGAGATCCCGGTCTCATGAAAATGCGTATAAATAGTATGCCAAATAAAAACAAAAACTCATAGTATTGATACGTAAAAATGGACTATGGCGTGAATATGATACGCCACGTTTCGCATGGATATAATATGCAGTTTTCGCATGCATATGATTTTAAATTTGTTGGTGTGCATATGATATGCAGTTTTCGTGTACATACGATACGCATCTACCCCACAACTCTAATCCTACCCGTTGCGTAGCATATACACGCCAAAGTCCATTTTTGTGTATCAATACCATGAGTTTTTGTTTTTATTTGGCATACTATAATACTATTACGCACTTTCATGAGATCGGGTTGGCTTTGACAAGACCACCATTAACAAAGGACAACTCAAGAGTTAGTTGATCGTGTATCATTATTTTTTGAAAGGTGGAGATGCTGAAACGAACACAACTTGAGAATCTGAGTAACAAATCACACTCACACTGTCTCTAATTAAAACACAATAGTGACAGATGGGCCTTCCCAAAAAATACATTTTCAAGTTTTTGTCTAATTAAATGTGCCACTCTTTCCCAAGCTCAAAATGCAAACACGCAAACACTGCATATGTTGAATCATACAAGCTTTTTATATACTAAATACTTTTTATTTAAATACTAATTCGTTCCCTCGATTTGCTAAATTGTGCACACGATTTATAAATCGAGAGAACAAATTTAAAAATAAAAATCGCATGCACGTTTTAGTACATCGAGGGAATGGATTAATGTGTATTAATATAGTTGTGTTTTTTAAGGGGCTGTATGTAATGTGTTGCTGTGATGATTATTTGTATTGTTTGTGGGTTTGAGCCTTTTGTCTAAAGGCAATTTTCTACTCCATTGGGGATAGACAATAAAGCTTTTGAATTGAAGTGAATTGAATTGAAGTGAATTGAATTGAATTGAATTGAATTGAATTGAATTGAATTGAATTGAATATCACCGCAGTAAATTGTTTAGGAGACAAAGGGTTACCATTTAGACAAATATATTTTTTATATTAAAAATAATTAATATATTCATATTAAAAATGCATTTATATATCAATACATGCTATACATTGTATTAGAGGTATAATATTAAAATAGTGAGAACGTGTGCTATCAAAACATTATTGCTTTTTTTTTCATCTTGATTGGCATCTTATCTAACATGCTTGTATAAAGACATGTCTTTGTTTGATTTCGTAAACATACGGCTGAAACTGATTTCTTTTGCCTGTAGATTCAGCAGCAGTACAGAAAACACTGTTTTATTGTCTGTGGCTCAGCTTGCACAATTTCAGAGCCTTTCAGGTGCTTTTTGTCCACAGCACTTTAGCTACGGAGGCTAATGGTACTACAGTGCTGCTCACCATAGGCTTAAAGTGGCTGGACTCACTGAAGTTATGTGCACACGATGCCTACTGCTTGATCTTTCCTCCACCATACCTCACCTACAGCTGTGTTCCATCCCAGTGCCTTTCCTAAGATGACTGTCATTGTTTTCGACGTGTTTAATGATTTATTTACTCTCACACCTAGCGTGCAGCAGCGATATGTCCTGGAAAGCTCTGCGCCGGCTGAAGCTTCAGGCCCATTTACCTTCAGTTGAGCTCAGCCGAATGGACGGAAGCGCCTCTCCTGCCTGCTTTTAATGTATTCGTTGTCTTTTGCGCATAAATCCCACAGCGTGGAAGACTGCAAGCGTTTGCCTAGCAGAATTGGGAGGGTTCAGGAGGAGGTGAACGATGAAATGCGATGAAAAAAGAGCTCTCTGAAAGGATTTTGGCCAATGATAGCGTTGTCAGTGTTGTTTTAGCACCCAGATTAGGTTGTTTTATGCATCATTTGATCATCATGAGAAGATATACTGCTGTCATGAAAATAAAAAGTGCAATTTTTGATCGTGGAACAATTAAATGATTTCAGATAGTTGTTAGTTTCATAGTTAGTTAAGCATTGTATGTTTGATTCATTAAGAGAATCAAATAAAAGAATCAGCTTATTCTTAATATTGCACTGATGGATTCATAAGAGACTTTCATTCAGGACTGGACTACACTATTTGTGGGGTATATTTCTCATCCACTAAAAAGAACCAAATTAGCAGAATCTTTCAGTTGAGAATTGAATGACACGTTTTTGTTATATGTTTTGATTCGGTAAAAATAACTGACTCATAAGAGTCATTTGTTCGGCAATCGGTCTTTGATGGTTGCACTCTAAACTTTGAATCTCTAATAAGAATCAATTCATAAGATACTTTCATTCAGGAATTGGACTACACTGGTTGTCCTGTATGTTTTTGATTCACTAAAAAGAACTGAATCATAAGAATCCTTTATTTGGAAATTGGATGTCACTGGTTTTCTGCATCCTTTGAATCACTGAAAAGAACCAAATCATAAGATTCTTTCATTTGTGAACTGGACAATACTGGTTTCTCTGTATGTTTTGATTTGGTAAAAAGAACCATCTAGTCAAATTTAATTCAATTGAGTCAGTTGTTTGGAAACCAGCTAATGCTGTATGCTTTAAACCACTAAAATGAAGAAAAAAACAAAACAAAACAAAAAAAGATTCATAAAAGCAATCAGGTATCAGACTACATTGGTTGTGCTTTGTGTTTTGTATTCACTAAAAATAACCGAATTATAAGAATATTTCATTTGGGAATCGAATGACGCTGGTTTTTGTTATATGTTTTGATTCAGTAAAAATAGGAGTCATTTGTTTGGGAATATCAATCTATGCTGGTTGCACTGTATGCTTTGAATCTCTAAAATGAATCGATTCATAAAAGACTGTTGTTCAGGAATCAGACTACACTGATTGTGCCATATGTTTTTGATTCATTAAAAAGAACCAAACCATAAGAATCATTTATATGAAACTGGACCACACTGGCTTCGCCATATGTTTTAATTCAGTAAAAATATCCAACTCATAAGAGTCATTTGCTTGGGAGTCAGACTATGCTGGTAGCACTATGTGCTTTGAATCTCTAAGAAGAACCAAATCATAAGAGCCTTTTGTGCAGGAATCAAACAACACTTGCTACTGTATGTTTTTCAGTCACTTATAAGAACCGAATCATATGGATTTGTTATATGTTTTGATTCAGTAAAATCCTATGTTTGTTCAGGAATCATACTTTGCTGGTTGCAGAGTATGCTTTGAATCACTCAAAAGAACTGACTCGTTAGATAATTCTCTCACAAGACCGCTGTATGTGTTTGTTTCACTAAAAAGAACCAAATTATAACATTCCTTAACTTTGGAATTGGATGACACTAATTTTGCCAGATGTTTTGATTCACTTAAAGGAGCTGAATCAAAAGTGTCTTTCATTTGGTTATAGGTTTTCACTGGTTGTTTTGTTAGTTTTTGATTCACCAAAGAACCATATCGTCACTCTTTTGTTTGGTAATCAGTCTACACCGGTTGCTTTGTATGTTTTTTAATCACTAAAAAGAATTAATTCAGAGTCATTCATTCTATAATCAAAATACACCGGTTTGAGCTTATGTTTCAGCTTCCCAGTTTAAATACACATACAGTATCATGCCGCACTAGACCTCTATATATAGAGAGCTTTTTTGTAAAAGATTATTTGTTGTGGTATTTTTTTGCTGTGATAAAGTGCTGCGACTTTGGAGTGAATTCACTTTTTGTGTGTTGAGAAAGACGAGGCCATTCCTCTGTTTACAATAACAATAATGTTATTGCTGCTTTTCTGGCATGCTTTAGGCACAGTTTTGCATCATGCTGCTCCATTTTGCTTCCCAATTTTCACTTCTCTTCATGTAAAATCCAATATGTACACCTACACAGAGCACTGTGTGTGATTTGCGGCTGATCTCAGAAGTCCTGATGTGCTGTGCTGTGATTTGTACATTATCTGTAAAAGTTGCAGGAATAATCAGACAACTGTCTGTCAGTGCGATCGTGACAATGAATCTTGATGCCTTTGTTAAGACTGTTGTACAACAGTATATCCCTATTGCTACATTCTGATTATTTTTCCATGATGATTATGATGATGTTGATTATTATTATTAATATTATTATTAGGTATACATAAGTATATACTGAATATATACTAAAGTTTTGTGTCTATACATTTTTAATGTTCTCACTTCTGCTCACCCATGCTACATTTATTTTATAAAAAATACCTTTATACCTTAAATACCTAATATTTTTCTATTTGAATACTTTGTAAAATGTAATTTATTCCTGTGATGATAATCTGAATTTTCTCGAGTCTTCAGTGTCACATGATCCTTCAGAAATCGTTCTAATATGCTGATTTGATTCTTATTATTATCAATGATGAAAACAGTTGTGCTGCTTCTAATTTTTGTGCAAACAGTGATACATGTTTCTTCTTTGGTAAAAAAAAAAAAATAATAATATTAAAATTAAAATTGATTTAAAATAGAATAATTATGTAATACCAATCATTCTAAATGTTTTTACTGTCACTTTTAATAAACTTAATGTGTTTAATGTGTAATTTAAAAATAAAAAGAAGGGTGTATTAACCTATAGCTATTATTAAGTACTTGTGGCAGCCAGTGGAAACAAACTAAATAAAAATCATCCAACAATAAACAGCAGCAGCAAGTGTTCCCGCATCAGTTTATTTTTCGTTCTATATAGTGAATCCGCTGTGAAGATTATTGTATATTATAGCTCACCCTCATGACCTGCTCAGAAATGATGTGAGTTGCCAGGTGCTCATGAGTAATTGGTGTTGCGTTAGGTAAACATATGGTCCTATTTGTGTTCAGATGCTCCTACGTACCTGACTAATTTATATTTTCAGCGAGTGGTTGGATTTTTTTTTTGTTAGGAATCTTTAGTTCTGTATATAGCCTACTCAAGGCAATGCACTCTTGCTTTAGTCTCATAGATATACAATACTACATTCTGCCAGCTCTAGCTTTTGTAAACCAGTTGTAATTTTAACTGTGAAAAGACTAATAATGCTACAGTAGATGTTAATTGGTTAAGGTCCCTTATATATATACAGTAAAATAAATAAATAATTAGTATATAAGTGTAAATTATTTTTTTTTTTTTTTTAATTTACATGAATTAAAATTTATAATGTGTTTTTTGGAGTTTTCTGTTTTTTGATTCTCATTTAATAATTAAGTATTTGATTTAAATTGTGTTTTTTAATAAATCCTTTAATTGTTATATATATTAGGGTTTTAACATTATGTTGTTTAATTAATATTTATTGCATTATTTTAGTACCATGGTGTTTTGTTTTTTTGTGTGTGTGTGTGTGTGTGTGTGTGTGTGTGTGTGTGTGTGTGTGTGTGTGTGTGTGTGTGTGTGTGTGTAAAACTCTGCACTATGTATTAGTATTTACCTCAACTTGTGGAACTGTATGTTTTTTTTATGGTGTTTTTCAGTAGGTATTTATACAAAGCAGATTTTAGTATGTAGTATTTTATTAGAGAGTTTTAAACTGTAATATTTGCAAGTTTTCCCAGGTGTATTTATTGTACTGCTGCCAGTCTATTTCAGCAAAAACTACACCACTTTTTTTTTTTTTTTTTTTTTGTTTTAAACAGTGTACATTTGTTAGATTATGCATAAAACAAGGAAAACTGTTAGCCAATAGGAAAAATTGTTTTATTAGTATTAATATACATTTTCTATTTATTTCTATTTTCTATTAGTTTGGACTTTTCAAATATCTTTCTAAAAATATTGCCTAAATAATATATCTATATAATATTTAAAAATATATTTTTTAATATATATATACTGTATGCCAAAATGTCAACACAAAATGTGTTCTACTCTCCAGTCTCCCCCAAAAAATTCACATGAAATTTACCAGAAGTAGCAAAGAAATGAATTCCTAGATGTGGCATAAAAAGGTAGATATGAAATGCTGCTACCATCAGATGGATACAGCAGTGCCCTTGTGTGCCATTATGTTTCAGCAGAGACTAATACATAGTTTTTTCAGAGTCTAATACATAGATTTCCATTCACTGGTGCTCTCGGAGGAGCTTCTCGGACTCCTGCTGCCCTTCAGCATGATAACGAGACCAGCACTGAGCCAATATGTTAACATGATAAAATAAAACAGCATCAGCAATCTCACTTAAAACAAATGCCTATTGCTTGCGCTTTTCATGCAACAGTCTGATTGACATAAAAACATTAGCACACGCTCATCATTTACATATTCCAGCTTCAGGGACTGAACTAAATTGGGCTTTGTGAGCACCAGGCAAGAAAAAAAAAATCAATCAGACGATTAAATGAGTGCAGCTACATTAAGCTGAATGAAAAGTTTTGATAGATTGGAGCAAAGTGGGGAAGCCAAACAAGCTCATAAAATGTGCATTAATGTTACATTATTCCATACAGTGGGGATTTGTTATAGAGGCAGTGTTCATTTTATAAGCTTCCTAATTAACATTCACATGCTTTTAACACGTGATTTTTTTAAAGCAGCACTAAGGTTTTATATAAACAAAAAAAGGTAAATGCAAAATTTATCTCACAATTCACACTTTTTTCTTTCAATTCTGAGTTTATATCTCACATTTCAGACTTTGTTGAATTGAGCTGAGTTTATATCTTGCAATGCTGACTTTTTTCTCAGAATTCTGAGCTTACTCGTTACAATTCTGTTTTTTTTCACCACAGAATAAAAGGTTATCTCTCACTATTTTGACTTCTCTCTTTAGAATTGCAAAATATAAACTCAAAATTGAGAGAACAAAGTCAGAATCGTGAGATAAAACAGTTGCAATTACCTTTTTTGTTTTTTTATTCCATGATGGAAACAGGATTCCATAATAAAGTGCTGCTTTAAAAAATGTGTCACATTACAAATAAACAAACAGCAAATAAATAAACAAAAATGTTGTTGTTGTTGTTGCTGCTGCTGTAATTATATTATATATATGTTATTATATTATATTATTATAATTATATAACTATATTATTAGTGGCTGTAGTAGTAGTATTTTAAAATAATTTTAAATATTTAAATAATTGCAGTTGATTAATGCAATTCAATGAAAATCAATGCAATTGATTTTGCTTTATTAAATAGACAATATTTTATAATAAAGTATTATATATTTAAAAATATAATATAGAAAAGTTAATAGAAAGTTATAAAACGTCTAAAGTTAATAACATTTAATGGATATTTTCAAAATTCTATTTTAATATATTTTAAAATATATTTTAGCTATGCTCAGCTGTGAAATATTGATTAGAATATTCAAAATAAAATATTAAATGTTTTTCAGTGCAATTAAATTTCACTTCAACATGCTGTTATCTGAAACAAAACTAAAATTATATTTAAAAAAAAAACTTTCATTGAAGTAAAATAAAGGTTATCTGAAATTGTCTTTTTATTTTTTTTATTTCAGCTGGTTGACAAGGCAACATTAACTAATTTTAATTAGTTTAACTTGATGTACTAAATAAAACTTAAACTGACATAAAAAGATTAAATCTATATAGACATTTAAAAAAATAACAAAAAAATAAAACTAATAAAAAAGACAAAGCACACAACAGATTTGATACAAATTTGGCTAAAGATAAATAATAAAAAAGAGAAAATATATTTTTAAAAGCTGATTTGAAATATTAATAAAAACGATAGTAGTAGTATTTCAATGATACTAAATGATACTAAAATAACACTGGTTTATATCTTCCTACTCTCTAGCATTGTATCAGAATTTGATCAAAATCCTTATCCAGTAATGACAAGAAAATTGTGAAAATGTATTAAAATGCAATGGAGATTCTTGTTGAAAATGAAAATGGGAATGAATGAGGAATTTCATTCTTTAAATTCATGAGTTGGTCTGCTGTTTGTTCATCAATAACAGGGGAGTTTGTTCTGAACAGATGTATTTGAGCAGGAAATAATTTGGCTGGCAGAGTATAAAGAGCTGTGTGTGTGTGTGTGTGTGTGTGTGTGTGTGTGTGTGTGTGTGTGTGTGAGTCAGTTCTCAAGGCTGCGGGCCGTGTTGACTGCTCTCTTCACACGCTTTACAAAAATTGCTGTGTTGGTTCAGATGACGCATGATGTGTTTTACATAGCGATAGGAAGAGGAAGTCAAATCAAGGTTGTGATCTCCGTTCTGTAGTTTCAATAATACAATCCAAAATGATTTGCGCTCAGAATCTGTGAAGCTCAGAGGAGTGAAATCGCAGGAGAAGATTGCTGCAGTTAGGAAGCCATTCACAGATCTCCTTGGATAACGTCTTGAAATAAAGATAACCGTTTGATCCACGAGGGCAGATCAGACATCGAGCCACACGGACAGAAGCTCTGAGCTCAAACTTCAGCTTGATACAAGTTTGACACAATACATTAATAACACAGTACGCTTCAAAACACTGCATATGCTTACAGTTTAATCTGAATGAATACAGTAAACATAATATATGTACATGTACATAAATAATAAAAGTTACAAAAACACAGCAAAAATACTAAACTTTTATAATACTAAAAAAAATTTAATTGGTTAAAAATATTAATAAAAGCGATTATGGTATCTGAACGATACTAAAATAAACATTGAGCAATTAGTTTTAGAGGTCAAGCAAGTTTTTACATTTTGATTATCAGGACAAAAATGTTTTTATTTAGAATTAAATGTACACTACTGTGCGTCATGTGATACTGAAGGCTTGCTTAATGAAGCTGAAAATTCAGGATTGTTTCACAGAAATTAAATTTTTATATATAATACATTTTAAAATATATTCTAATATAAAACAGTTATTTTAAATTGTAATAATGTTTCACTTTTTTTACAATATATTCTAATAGAAAACAGTTATTTTAAATTGTACTGTTTCACTTTTTTCTTTTTACTACATATTCTAATAGAAAACAGTTATTTTAAGTTGAAATAACGTTTCACTTATTTTTTTTTTTTTTACAATATATTCTAATAGAAAACAGTTATTTTAAGCTGTAATAATGTTTCACTTTTTTTACAATATATTCTAATGTAAAACAGTTAATTTAAATTGTACTGTTTCACTTTTTTCCTTTTTTTTACTGCATTTTTGATCAAATAAATGCAGCTTTGGTGAGCATTAGAGTGTAATAAGAAAATAAATATGATCAGTTTTGATTTCAGTTGTTGGTTCTCTCAATCATTTATTGACTTGACCATTTCTAATGTGTCTGTTCCACATGACAGATCCTGCACTTCACGAGCGAAAAAGGCTCATGTCATCAGAAATTGTACAGCACATGGGGAGTGACTTTTATGACTCTGAGATGAACTGCGGTCTGCTGCTGCTTCAGACAGGTCGGTTCTGCCTGAGAAATAATGCCGCCCATTACCCATAATGACTGCCATGGGAAGGGCTGGTGACAGGCTTCACTCCTACACACTCCTTTCACTTTTTTAGTCTTTAGCCGGGCTTCCTGATAACATTAGAAAACACACTCTGGAGATCTTAAGATCAAGTACATTATGTTTGGTTGAGTTGAGTACATCGTTTGTTTAAGAAGTGCATTGATTGGATTTTCTGTTAGAGCTGAGGTGATTTGTTTATTGGTGGTGTCTGTCAAGAAGAAGGAAGGAAAATTTGTTTATATAGTTTCTCTCCAACATGAAAAACTGGCAGATGGGAAAATGCATGTTATCTTTTCTGCATGTTAAACGTTAAAACATTTAGCTCCTACTGGAATATAGTTTGCATAAATGAATAAATGTAAATGTAAGTTTGGTAAAACACAGTTTCACAAATGTTCACATGAATATGTGCAACCATGAGTTCACACGATGTGGATCATTTTTTAAGATGCGGAAATGGACAAAAGCCTGAAAGTTCCACCCAAATCAAATCGACAAGCCTTCTGTAATGATTTTCAGTAATGAATCGATATAAACGATTATTGCAGACTTACCACAGGGTTATTATCATTAACTAAATCTAAAATTAGTAAAACATTTTTTTATTAAAATAAAGCTGAAATAAATAAAAAATATTAGATGAAAAACACTGCTAACTTTCATTCAGTTTAAGTTGAAGCACTAAAATGACTAACTGGACATAAAACAACAACTAAACTAAAAGCAAGTAAAGCAAATTATGTAGTAATATTGTAAAATGAACAAAAAATGACAAAAGCACATAACAATATTACCAAAAACAGTATTAAAATTATTTTTAATTAAATATAAATAAAACAATTATATTATTATTATTATTAATAAATAATATTAAAATTACACTGCTTTACCATTGTGGCTTGCAAGAACACGGTTTTGAACTAAGTTTACGTTGAAGCACTAAAATTACCAGCTGTAAATAAAATAAAAACTAAATAAAACTAAAACAGAAATAGAATTAAATTAAATAATAATATATATAATAAGTAATTTTAATAATAATAATAATAATAATGATGATAAAAGCATGAAACAAAATTACTACAAATTAAAATGAAAGTAAAACAAAGTGTAAAAATAAAACAATTCAAAAACTATAATATTATTTATATAACTTTTAATTAACACTGGCTTAGCATCTTGACTTACAAGAACTAATTTTTAAACTCAGTTTAAGTTGAAGCACTATAATGATTAATTGGAAATAAACTAAAAACTAAAACTGAAATTAAATTAAAAATTATTATAAAAAAATTTAAATGGCAAAAACACACAACAAATATAGACTAAAATGTGAATAAATTAAAATAAAAGTAAAACTGAAAGTATTCAAATAAAAGCTATTTAAAATTATTAATAAAAACTATAATATTTAAATGATACTAAAATAACACTTGCTCAGTATCATGACTTAAGAACACTCTTTTTCAATTTTTTATACACTGACTCAATTATTAATTTCTTAATGAAAATTAAATGAGAACTCTGACGTTAGAATTTTTACGAACATATATAGTGTACAATAATCAAAATGCATTAAAATCATTTATTCAGTGTCCTCTAATGAACTGAAAGCAAGTGGAAAGATGCATTAAAGTTAAAGCAGGTAATGGACTTATGAGATAACGATGCTTTTTGGAAACGTGCCATGGAGATTAAAAACTACTTACTGTACATGCTACTTACATTCCAGACGTAATGCTTCAGGGAACCCAGTTTCTTTCCTTCTTTCTTAATTTCACAATTAATCACTGTTTTGACAGTGAAAACAGCTCTGAGCTTTGTGAGGTGCTTTAAACTTGTGGGTTTTTTTTTGTTTGTTTTGTTTTTCGGAGAGAAGTACATTAAGAGCGCCTGAAGCCCGGGCGTCACACTGTGCCACGTCAGCCTTTCACCGTTCACATCCGTGCGATTCCGGAAATAAGTGTTTGTCTACCAGTAATCATTCAATTATGTGTTATCGTTTGAAAACACAAAGTCTGGCGTCATGCAGAGAGGTCTTATCAAGGCCAGCTTTAATTAGAAATCTGGTGGTAAAGGGACATCCTCAAGAGGGGAGAAGGCATGCTTTGCCGAGACCTTCATGCATCATTAAATGGCAGCCGGGATAAACGGAGCCTTTCAAATGGAAAGGAGATGATGATCTGAACCAAATGGGAAAACACAGCACGCATGTATGTGTTTGTGCGTATCTGATGCGCCGTTCTGGTTTTATGCATTATTTAATAATCTCTTGCTTTATACTTTTCTTAATATGTGGGTTTTTTTTGGTGCATCTGCAAACATGAGATCCTGAGGGGCTGTTCACGTGGGATGCGCTCATGCATTCCGTCTGCGCTGATATCTAATATTGGGTTTGTGTAAATGTGCACTAGATGGACGTCCTTGGTGAGTCTTTCCTTTAATGCAGTACATTTTTTATTTTGTACCATAAACATATACAGGTTCAATATTAAACTCACAAATTCACAGATCAGTTATCTTTGAAAGTAGGTCTGAATTTGAACATGAATCGTGTTCATTTTTGTCATTCTAACATAAAAACTGGACCATTATGAAGAAATATATTCCTTCATTTTTAATAAATCAAAACATGTTTTCTTAGTTATATTGTTTTAGTGTTCAGTTTATAGGTTTTTCCTGTGTTTTCAATATCTCTTTCCACTCTGTCGCTCTTTTTAAAAATAAATAGATCCTTTAACTAATAGGGTGAGTTGATGAGTTCATGACCTCATCCTGCAGTAAGTGACATCATTTTGGAGGGAAAACAACAGTACATCAGTCAGTATTAGCAAAGGATTTGTGATATTTTGTGCGATAAGTTGCTTTGTGCCACATTCATCTTGTTTTCTGACATAATGCTAATCTTTGTATTAAGTTCATTAATATATTGAATTAGCTTTTATTTTTATATTTTCCATTTTAATTGTAAGTTTAGTTTAAGTTTTAGATTTAAACATATGAAACATTTCTTTCAGTTAGTTGCATTGGTAAAGAAAGTTTTCATCTAATGTTTATATTTTATTTTATTTCAGATTTATTTCAATTAATAAAAATGACTTTGAATAATTTTAACTTTAGCTTTTATTTCCACCCTGTTAATTTTTCTTTTTCTTGTCATCGTACAAAAAAAGTCTGAAAATGAGCATATTAGTTTTTTTTTTTATAAAAGTGTTACTTAATTCCATTGTGGTCTATTTTTAATGCAAAATATGTCCTGCGTAAATTCCGAAAGCCATTATTTACATCTAACCACTGGCAGATTAAAGTTTTAATGGCCTGTCTTATGAAACTCGTACTGCACTCCTGCCATTTTGATCGTTTCTATAGAAATGCAGTTTTGTAAATTGAAAATGTCATGTGTTAAAGTAGAAATGTCTTTATTGGTTAGGCGTTTGAGCACCCTGCTTTCAGATCAGTGTGAGACTATAAATCACAGCCCTTCCTCTCTGATGTATAGAGGACAGTATAATTGCTCTCTTTACTGAGTAGACTGCAGAAAGCTAAACCTAGCGGCTAGAAGAAATGGATGCCACCGCTTTGATGAATAGGCGTCTTCGCATTGTTCCTCTACTACGGATTTGCCCCCCGCAGAACCATAAATCACCATATACATTCTATCTCCTGGTTGTTTTGTGTAATTATTTCACTGGTTTGTAACGTCTCCCCGAGGTTCAAGATATGACTTGTGTTTCCCTTTCATGAATATACATGGCTTTGCTGGATGATTTGCAATGCATGCCAAATGGGAAGGGGGTGACTGCTTTCGGCAATGCAAGTCAAATTTGAATGAGTTCAGGCCTAGCTTGGATCCTGCCTGTAAAAACCGAAGGAAGCGCTGTTTTTCAACATTTCCTTGGGAGTTTAGCAGTTTCAGTGCATTAGCTCCAGCGGATCTCATTAGATTTCAGGTACGGCAATGTCTTCCTCTGTGGCTGCTTGTTCTGCTGCAATGTGCTTCGACTTTTTTTTTTTTTTTTTTTACATGGTAAATAGATGTTGCTGGTAGAAGCTGATCTTTTAGATATTTACCTGACATCTTGTATTGCAACTTTGTCTTGCAGGTAGCATATAGATAACTCATGCAATGACACAAAGAGGAACTGAATTGTAATTCAACAGAGGAACTGCATTGGTCCAATGCCAGTTTTTTGACAAAACATAATTACAGCTTTACTTTTGACTAATTGTGCCTGTTTATGGCCTGTCGTTTTTGTCAACTGATTAGACATGCTTTTCTAAACAAAGCAAAATAAAAATAATTAACAGCCATCAAAACAGGTTTTAATTATGTCATACAGCTTGATAAAAAGTCCACTACGTTGTCTTTACAGAACTATAAAAATAAATGTTGACATGGAAATGTGATAATTTAGAGCATGGAAATGTTTTTCCATAATCATTAATAATATAAATGTTGACCCTCATGTTGTGTTCTGGTAAATTTGGCCCAGAGAGCTTTTTTTTTTATCACATTGGACTAAAACATACAGACTTTGCTCACACAGAGTATAATTTGGATATTTTTAGGAGATTCTCCCCAACTTGTTAAACATGTGATGTTACCGGTCAAATATGACTGGCCTTCAAGTTATTTGTAAATCTCACATTACATTATGTTATTACAAATATTGGATTAAATCTTTTTGTCAACATGTTTTCTTTCAATTAGCACAGGTCACGTGCTTCTTTTTGAAGCTGTTTGTTATTTTTTTATGGATTACATGATTACATATTATTCACACAATGGCAGTAAACTATTCATAATTTATTGATTCACCCCAATTCTTATTCCTTTTTAATTTAAATGTTCCTTTCTATGAGACTAACAATTATACAAGTTACTAAACACTGCCGATACATAGATTCATAGATATCATTTCTTTATATACAGATACCTTTGCTAATTATTAATATTGGAAGGCTGGACAAAAATATTTCAAACCTGGAAGACTTTGGCAGTGTAATGTCATGTATTCATGTTTATTAATTTTTACGTGTTCACGTAATGTAGGGATTCCCAAGGTTTTGACATTTTTATAATGTCATTAAATATCAGCTTTTCATGAACACCCTACATTGAAGAAGTGAGGTGCATGAGCTCACATCAACGAGACCTACGAGCAATCAGTTAATAAAGAAATACAAAAACCTGTGCTAACTGAAAAAAATAAAAACAAACAAGTTTACAAAAAGATTGGATCCAAGATTTGGTGGTCATATACCGTAATGAGAGATTTACAAGCAATTTTTAAAAGGCCATACAATTTGTAAAAGGCCTATCATTGACTGTAAATTACTGTAGGTAAAGAAGTTTGAGCATAGCTTCAGGGTTATTTTTATTTTTTTAAATGTAGTGAAATAGAATGAAAGTACAATTTAGACCATTTATAGTCATACATGCTATTGCACTCAAAAAAAAGCAAAATAAAAGTGAAAAAAGAGTTTGTTTTTTGTTTTTGTTTTTAAAGAGTTTGTGTCATTGATGTAAGGAAGCGCCAAAATAGAGGCATTTTTATTGGCATATTGCCAATTAATATATTCGCAGTATGCTTGTATGATCTGAACCAAATATGATCTTATGCAAAACTATAGATGAAACCTATTAGAGAAGGGATTAGTCACAGAGATATGAAGCCGGGTTAAATCAATGCAAGAGAGATTAAAATTGCTATTCTGATTGAAAGCCAGTGGTTGTATTTTAAGGAGTGATTGGACATAGTGAGGAAGGTCGAGCACAGAGGAACTGACTAACATTTTGCATTCAAAACTGGAAAATACAACAAACAGGCCTGTTGCATTTCACTTTAACATTTTATGTTGTAATCTGGGTTTCGAAATACAAAACAACCACGCATTCGGAATTGATAGCTTGCCCATGTCATTTAAAACATCTTCATCAGAGTATTTCCTCACTCTTTTTTGGCAATAATCACACTGCTGGTGCAGATGTAAATAGACAGTGAGTCATTTGCGAAGCGGATGCTGGAGAGAATGGTTTTACTATCATTTAGTGAACATTTGGATGGCCGTGTGTTTGGCAGATGTGTCGATACTTGTGTGCGTGAGTGACAGGCTCTAAGTACTGTGTGGGATTCTGTGAGTCTCTGGCTGTCATCCCAGTGTTCTGTTGCCATAGTGATCCCCTGTCAATCACACAAATGAGCGCACCTGTTGAATCAATTAGCATTACATATAGCAGTTTTTTCTTTCTTTATTTTCCCATCGATGCTCATCATTGTTACATTTGGCTGTAGTGTTAAGGAGAGATTCAGAAACACTAAAAAGCTATTTAGACCCATGCCTTCTAGTCAGCTGCCTACATAGGCAGCCTATTAAGGCATCATTGGAGAACAAAGAGTGCCTTTATCACAAACCACCTTTTTTTTGGATAAATTCACATGTATCCTTAATGCATTACCTTATTGCATTGTGAATGCTTTGTACTATGTATTTTTATGCTTATTAGTGACAGGGGTTTTATCATTGACTAAAACTTGACTTTAACTGCATTAGTTAATATGAATTAACTATTAAAAATACTTCTGAAGCGTTAACAAATCGTAGATGATAATTTTGAAATTTACTAATACATTATTAAAATTAAAAGTTGCATCTGTTTATATTATTTAATCGACATGAGCTGCTGTATTTTTTATTAATTCATGTTTAAAAAGATTAATAAATACTGCAATAAATGCATTGTTTGTTGTTAGTTAATAATGCATTAGTTAAGTAATGAGATCTTATTGTGAAGTGTAATCCTAAACCATAAGAAAATTACATTTACTTGACATAAAATGCACAACAACTGACATAAAACAATGGTTAATATAAATATGTTATAGTAAAACAACTAAACTTTTACCAAATTTAAAATGAAAACAGAAAATGTTAAATAATATGCTAAAAAATATATATTTTTATAAAAATTCATTGAGAATTCTATGTACTGTGTTTATGCTTGTTAGTGTTTTTTTTTTTATTATGAATAACTAAAACTACAACCATAAATAAATGAAATAACTTTTGAAAAATCTAAAATGAAATAAAAAATGCATATTTTATTTCAGCTAGTTGCAAATACAACATTTGCATTCTCATTTGCACTTAGTTTAGTATTAATGTAACTAAACTAAAATTGAATAAAAACTAGATGTATAAACCTAATAAAAATTACAAAAACAACAAAGAATCTAATTCATGATATTAATAAAAGCTATATTATTATCTTAATGAGTACTCTGTTAGCTTAGCAACATAACAACTTCAAATTCTATTATAATTAATTGTAAATTTAATGTTTTGCACGTTGTGTGAGATACTAGTTGTATGATGCCCAGACTAAGAGTGTTCCAAATCATTCACTTATGAGTCTCCATAACGCTCTGAATAGACTGTAAACAACAAGGCAGCACACTAGGTTTTGGAACAGAGCATGCATGTTTAATTTTCTCAATTGATTCAGCCTTAGATAGGGGTCCATGAATAAATCCATTCATATACAAATTCATCAGCGTATGAAACAAAAGCAGTGCGTGCACCTTACGAGTGTTTCTATCAAGCTCTTAAAGAAAGACATTAGCAGATAACAGCCTCATTTACAAGAGGAGCACAGCATATTGACACTTAATATTATATATGCAATAGGCTAGTAGTAATGCAAAACTATTGATGAAAAATATTAGAGAATGGGTCACAGAAGCCGGCTTAAATCAATGCAAGAGAGACTGAAAAAGCTATCATGATTAAAAGCCAATCTGCTGTATATTCCTGCCAGTGGTGGGAGAATTGAGAAAAATGACTGGCCATAAAACTAATTTTTGCCGTATTTTGTCCCTAAGAATAGGATTTATAGCTGTAGCAAGCAGCACAGGTGTCGCTCAGGATGAGTCAGTCTCTGTGTCTGCGTGAATCTGCACCTGTCACAAATAATATGAAGATGGATTGGGATTTTGTTCTTATCAGACATGTTTACTATATATAACTATAACTATATATATATATATATATATATATATATATAATATTATATATATATATATATATATATATATATATATATATAGATATATTTTTTTTTTTTTTTTCTTACTTAATTTATTGATCTATTTCTTAGAATTTTCCCTTTTCTTTTAAGTATTTTCTTAGTATTTTCTCTTTCTTTACAAGGTGCAATTTTAAAAATTATATATTATAATATTGTATACATATACATATAATTATACATACATATATGTATATATACTTAATGTATACATATACATAATATATATATATATATATATATATATATATTTCTTAGTATATTTATTAGTTATTTATGTCAGACACTGGTAATGTGTCCCGAAAATCAGCTCGGATGTGTTGTTTTCGATGTTGAATTATAATACAAACACACACACACACACACACACACACACACACACACACACACACACACACACACATATATATATATATATATATATATATATATACACATATACACAAACAGCATTTGTGAAAAATTTCACATGGATTCCACAAATTACATGCAATATACTTAATGATAATGTGATTCTGCTTTAAACAATTAGTAATATAAAATATAGGGCAGGTTTTCATTTAAAATCATTCTTATTAAAATTTTTGGAGTGCTAAGGTATTCAAAACACAGAATATTTGATGTCATTGCACATGCAGAGCAAATTACTGCAAATTACATTGTGAATCAACGTTGACTTTAATCTTGGAGACTGTATGTACTGGATTTATTTACAGCAATATTAAACCTGCCACAATTTCTTATTAAGTCAATCAAAAGCACTTTAAACCCATCACAGCAAATCAATAGCATAAAATGCATTCAGTCCAAGAGCGAGCTTCAAATGTGTCTCAGGCTAAAACCAAGTAATAAATTGAATCCACACACTGCTTATCTGCGTAGAGTCGAGATCTGTGGCCGTTTCTTGTTTTAACAGGGGCATTCGGCCTTTTGAGGTCGTTATCTGCTTTTACAGACAGAATTTTCTCCCTGCTTTTCTGATAAACACGCCGTGATTGTGAAATTATCTCATTCGATGTGTGTGTGTGTGTGTGTGTGTGTGCTTGGTGCTGGCAGCTCATCTTGTAGGCTGCCTGGAGAATGAT